>NW_024038335.1:0-50261 GCF_016077235.1 Cyprinodon tularosa
CGGACCCGTCCTTCAAATCGGGCAAAAAGAAGAAGAAAGAGAGACACATTTGTGGGACGCATAACGAGGAGTCCTGGAATCCGACCAGACCTCGGCGCTTCTCTATGACGTAATCATCCTTTGAATCTGGCCTTCTAAGGACGCAGCCCATGAATTCGAACGCAGCCAGTATGTCCTTGTTGATGGTGTCAAACCCTCATGTTTAGACTTTGGCCTGGCTCTCCTGCTAACGCTCATCTTTGGATCTTCTTTCCTTTTATCATAACTTAATGAATCATAATCCAAATGTCTGCTGACTGATATATGCAGAAGATTCAGACATTTACACCCAAGCAAAACGTGCAGAACAAGCTGCTGAGTTGAAGGCTGCCATCAGTTCATAACTGGCTCCAGAACTCACAGCAAACACTAAAATAACGTCGAATGTTCTTCTCCAAACGTCACCTTGAACTGGAACCTTTCTGAATGGAATGGAGCGTGACCTGATCTCAGGGTGAAATCACCTCTGAGTACTTCCTGTCCCGCTCTATCCTGGACAGCAATAATGTTAAAAAGTGGGAAATAAATTCATTTTTCTAAATGTTCCATGAAATAGGAAATGTTTTAACTACGAGTGCTGCTGAAATGTACTTTTATTCTACAATCATCTCATATTGATTCTGTGTAACGCTGACAGGAAGGATCAAGGAACCATGAGTTTAGCTCTGGACCATAATCAGACGGACCTCCATGTTGGAAATCAGCCGACGCTTAAAGCCACTGGAGTGTTTTTAAACCGGAATCTTATGTTTCACGTGCATTTGCCAGGGTCAGATGGTGAACAGGAAATGTCCAGACGCTGGTCTTGCTGTTTAAAGGCTGATTTATTCCCATTGTTGCTGCTTACAAAAGCAAGAAATGATACAAACAGCCAGCTATGGGTTGACAGCGTTTCCCGGCCAAGCAGTCAAAACCCATTTGCCTTTTCCGGTGAGACACGCGCCCATTCACACATCATTACCCTTCTTTTATAGAGTTTCTACATATTGGCTTCTACAGGGGGCCATAATCGATGTCATCACTGACCCGGGTATCAGAAGTTCTCTCTCTGATTATTTTATCAACAGACGGAGTTTAATCGGTTTTTCTTTTATGATTTTCTAAAATGTACCAAAACAACTTTTGTTTGTGAAGGTTTTAGCCTCTATTATAAATGCTCTATAAATACAGCCTGTCTTCAACACAGTTGTTTTGTAAATTATCTATTTATTTGGTATTTAAAATAAATGTTTTAATTTCTGCTCAGAAGCTGTTTATTTCCTATGATGTTTTTTTATTTTCTTTTGGAATGATTATTTTCTTAAACCTTTTTATTGTTTTACACATTTTGGATACTTATGTCTACCTCTATGCTTTCAACCTAATTGTTTTGCAAAATGAATCAAATTTCTATTCCATTAAAATCATTCCTAGTTCAGCTGATGATGAGTAGAGGAGGCGACGTTCAGTAGATTTAGGATGTGTGTGGTTCAATCTGACGCCTCAAACCTCTTTGCTTAAAACCTTCTGCCTGTAGTTGCATTGCCAGCTGAGATCCTCATGGCCTTGATACAACACACATAAAATCATTCACAGTGTCATATTTAATCATATTTTCACACTCATATAACTGTAAATGGTTATAGCGTATCTAAATGTCATGGTCAGGGTGTAAAACTTTGCTCTCCTTTATTGAATGACTTCTTTGTTGGAAACGTGACGTTCTGTGATCGTAGAATGATTTACTCGGCTGACTGGAAACTGGGTTGTTGTTTTTTCTTGATCTTTACTGCAGACCATAAACATTATATCCCTTAAGAAGGTTATCGAAACATGGTTGATGTTTTTATGCTCTTTGGTGACAGAATTCTATAGTTGGTAAGTAAAAATAAATGGCCATGTTATTCATTGGTTTTTCATAAACTTGTGTTGCTCATTCATCTGTTATTCATCCACCAAGCAATGAAAGTTACTCCAACCAGCAAACATATCAATAATAACCCAGATGGTGACCTGCTTTTTGCAGTTTCTTTCACCTCTCAGCTACCATGGCAGCTTTCTCTCCTGCTTCCTGCCTGCTGATTAACAAATTATGTCTGGGACTAAACTTATTAAAGGTTTAGTGGAGGATGATCTTTTACTCTGTGGATCATCAAAATCAGTGGTCCTGCTAACTGTCTCCTAACTAACGCAAGGCCGTCCTACGTGTTCCTCCCCATTTTCACTGACCGCTGGTGAGTCCGGCTTGTATGAGAGATGCAAACAGCAACTGTTAAACAGAGCGTGCACAAGGAGAAATGGGCTCGTGCACGCTCTTGTTGGGATCTGGAGATCTGCCCACCTTTCACCAGCAGAGGACGCCCTAGGTCTCCTGGAGCTGAAGCTGACTACCACACCTGCGGCTCGTTTGCTCATCAGGAGACCAGCATTTAAGGAGAGGCAGAGCAACACTCCAGTGCCAGAGTGTTATGCCAGTTATGGTTAGCAAACCTGAGCCGACCTGCCTGTCTGATTCTATGACTCCCCTGAAACCTGAACCAGATCCTAATCTGTTTTTGTCCTCTCTGCTTCCTAGGAAGAACCTGTCTGAACCCAGAAACTCAGGAAGAGTTTCTCAGTCTGAAACCAGCCTGTCTGATCTCCGAAGAACCCTGGAAAGTCAATCTGTCAGTAACCTGCCTGCCCGCTCTCAGAAGAAACTGGAAGGGAAACTCAGATCAGAAACTGCAATATCAGAAATCAAGTCTCTGCCTCTACCAAGCCCTCTGCCTGCCTTCTGCCTCTGGACCCTCCTGGTTCCCCTCCTCTGCTGCTCAACTCAAACCACTGAACAGGTACAGACCTGCACTCATTCAACCAGCAAGCACACTTGGACATCAGCTAACCATTCTGTCCCTCTCTGCAGAGAAACCAGTCGTGGCCAGTCTTGGACCTGTTTCCCACCGAATCAGTTCTTTATTAACATTGTGTATCTAAATAAAGTGTTGAACTTTTCCCTCTGAGTCCGTGTGTTCTGCATGTGGGTTAGAAACCTTGGTACCAACATTACAGCTCTGGCACTAGTTTGAAGGAGTTGGCGACACACTAGTTTATATTTCATGAGTATAATAAAAACAAATCAAGTTTATATCAGTCTGATGCTGACAGGTTAGCCAGCTGGAAAGATGCCAGAAACGTGTTGAGTTTTATTGTTTCAGGGGAAAGAAAAGCTACAAGCCAGAAACATTTCAATGACTTCCAGCAAAGGGTTTTGGGTTATTGTTGGTAAATGTAATAAATAGCTGTAAAGCTGAAACTACCAGAGTTCAGAATTGTCTGCTGTGGCGTCCAAATAAAGATCCTCTTAAATAAGAGAAATCCCTTTCTGCAGGTAGAGACTCTGAGTGGATCTACATGTGTGTTAGTGTGGTTCTGATCCCTCATTCACTCTGAATCCATCATCCATCCATGATGGCAAATATTAAGAACATTATCAAATCCAAGGCCACGACACCACCCTCCGTGAGTTTAACAAACTTTTGGAGCAAATTAACCAGACTTTACAGGAATTAGCCGGCCATCTCCGAGATGCTACTCCCAGAGTGGAGCCAGCTCAACTTCCGGTTCCGGAGCCAAACCCTCCTGAAAGGTCTAAGCCCGTCTGTCATTTCCTGAATTCCGTCCGTCACTTTCTGAAAGGTTTTCTGGCATTTCTAGTAAGTGCAAAGGATTTTTATTCCAATGCAAGTTGATTTTTGAACATTCCCCGTCCAGTTTTCCCAACGACAAGAGGAAAATAGGTTTCATTATTTCTCAATTAACCGGAAAAGCCCTCGAATGGGCAGAGGCCAGATTTCCTTCAGAATCCAGTTTCACTTGCACCTTTGAACAATTCTGTAAAGAATTCTCCCAAGTATTCAATCAGGACACCGATCAAGCAATTGAACTTCGAGCTCTGTTAAACCTTAAACAAGGAAACAAGGAGCGTAGCCGATTTCTCAATCGACTTCCGGGTCAAAGCCGCTGCTTCCGGGGTGGAATGAATGCGCGCTTAAAGGCACACTATGCAACATTTTTCAGTTAATTAATGTGTTCCATAACGTTTTGGATGATTAAATGATTCATTTCAGGTTGAACAAAGGTTTTCTCGGCCGCCCTGGTGGTCTGTGGGGGAAATACCGCACTTGCAATTGCAGGAGCACCGACCCGCACCCACAGGCTCAGAAGTCTCACGAGAGTCGGTCTTGCTTTACGGCGAGAACTGCTACACCCCCCAGTTAAAAGCATGCTCGTTGCTAGAACAGTGGCGATCTTTGTGCAGTTATGCTACGTTCACGCAGCAAAAGCAGCAAAATCGCGTCTGCTGCTTCCTTTTTGCTGCTTGTACCAGTTAGTTCTGACGCGCGGCTGAAGCAGCTTTGCTGCTCTGGCTGCGCGGTGCAAAAGTGTGTCTGACGCGCGTTGGGCGGAGCTTCACTATCCTTTCTCTGCCTTGCAGCTATATTTGCTGTGATCAGTGGGAATAAAGTAGTTTTAATATGTTTTTAAGTGGGAAAATACACCTGAAAACGTAATCAGTGCCGTCAGTTCATTCAGATTATTATCCTGCCTTCAATATTTTTTCTGTCGGAGCCGCTCAGACCCCCACATAGCAGCGGTGCGCCGACAGTATGGATCCCTTCCTCAGCAGCGGTTCACCGCGGCAGCTGGTAGGTGTTTTTCATCTAAATAATCCAAACTGCATATTCTGCCGGCAGATTTCTGCATTTTAAGTTAATTTAGGCGTCAATAAACTGTTTAAGAGGAGTGATCATAGCGCTTTGATCATCAGCGCTGTGTCTCTTTCCCTGCCAGCTCCCAGATCAGCTTCTGTGATTGGTTGACGCGGCGCGTTGAGCAGCAAAAATTAAATTTTTCCATCTCGAGCAGCAGCGCGTTTGCGGCGCGTCACGCGCGTCAGATGCTTTAGTCATTCGTTGCGTTCGCCTGTCTGCTAAGCTCAAAACAACCGCGCCTGGCTTGACGGAGAAACCAGGAGAACAGCTGTGCATATTTACGACAGTGCACTTTTACTTTCGCCCTCTGGGGGGAGCCTCGCTGGAAAATCAACACCGGTTGCATAGTGTACCTTTAAAAACGCTTATTTCAAGGCATTAGATGAAGAAATTAAGGATGAATTGGCCACAATCAATGAACCAGCAACCCTGGAAGAATTAATCAGACTAACTATTCGTCTGGATAACAGACTACGAGCCGGAGCCAAGTCTAAAGTAAGTAGCCATGTTTTTTCTGTACCTGCCCCAGCAACTAACAACACCTCTGTTTTTTCTGTGTCATCTGAAACGGATTCCAGACCATGGAACCGTAACCAACCTGTTTCTGTTCCCGTTTCTCAGACTCATTTCGTCTCTCCCTCCACTGAAGCCTCTGAAGTAGAGCCTATGCAGATCGGTCATACCAGACTCACAACCGAGGAAAGGCAAAGAAGATACTAGGGGAATTTGTGTATGTATTGTGTAGAGCCCGGCCATTTTGTTTCTACCTGCCCAGCTAAGGTAAAAGCCGGGGTCCGCCAGAGGAAATGAGGAGTCTGGCGGACCATCTGCAATCTGAAAAGTCTCCTCATCTGCTGTTACCAGCTACCTTGTTTGTTTCTGATCAATCCCTCACCTTATCCGCCTTTATTGATTCTGGTTGTGAAAAGAATTTAATAGACTCTAACCTGGTTCAACAATTAAACATCAAAACCATTCCTTTGAAGAGACCTCTTAGAGTTTCAGCCATCGATGGAAAGAAGTTACATCAGGTTACTCACCAGACTCAGTCACTCGAGCTTCTGATCTCAAGAGACTATATCTTTTTTTGTTTTTCCATCTGCCTGTTCATCTCTAGTCCTTGGTTATGAGTGGTTAGAGCTACACAACCTTCACATAAATTGGGCTAAAAGACATACTGAGTCTTGGTCTGCCTCCTGCCATGTTTCCTGTCTCCGTTCCGCAGCACCCTCAATTCAGTCACCGGTCTGTCGTCAGGAGACTGATCCACCTGATTTATCCTCTGTACCCTCTGACTACCACGATCTGGCACCAGTCTTCAGTAAGGTCAGTGCTATGTCTCTTCCTCCTCATAGACCATATGACTGTGCCATAGATCTGTTACCTGGGGCTCCCCTCCCCAGCAGTCGACTCTTTAATATCTCCAAACCAGAGAGAGAAACCATCGAGAAATACATTAATGAGTCCTTAGCCGCCGGGATTATTCGGCCTTCCTCATCCCCTCTTGGTGCCGGTTTCTTTTTTGTGGGAAAAAAGGATGGATCTCTTCGACCATGTATTGATTACAGAGGACTGAACCAAATAACAATTAAAAACAAGTATCCCTTGCCTCTGCTAGCATCAGCTTTTGAACCCGTTCAAGGGGCCACTGTTTTCACCAAGTTGGATTTAAGAAATGCCTACCATCTCCTCAGAATAAGAGAGGGAGATGAGTGGAAGACGGCTTTCAAAACCCCGTTAGGCCAATTTGAGTATCTGGTTATGCCTTTTGGTCTGACTAACGCTCCTGCCTGTTTCCAAGCCCTGGTTAACGACGTGTTAAGATATTTTCTTAACATCTTTGTTTTTGTTTCCATTGACGACATCCTGATATACTCCAAGAATCTGTCAGATCACAAGAAACATGTTCGTTTGGTTCTCCAAAGACTTCTCGAAAACAAACATTTTGTCAAGGCCGAAAAATGTGAGTTTCACCAAACTTCTGTCACCTTTCTAGGATTTGTGCTGGAGGGCGGGCAGGTGAAGCCATCAGAGGACAAGATCAAAGCAGTTCTGGACTGGCCTACCCCCGAGAATCACAAGCAACTGCAAAGGTTTCTGGGTTTTGCAAACTTTTACAGGAGATTTATCAGAAATTACAGTCAGACAGCTCAGCCTCTCGCTGCCTAGACATCCATCAAAAGAACTTTCCACTGGTCTGCTGAGGCTGAGGCTGCATTCAATAAACTCAAGGCTCTTTTTTCCAGTGCACCCATTCTCATCCAACCTGACCCCTCCAAGCAGTTTATTCTGGAGGTGGATGCATCTGACTCTGGAGTGGGAGCAGTTTTATCCCAACAATCTGACTCTGATCATAACACTCACCCATGCGCCTTCTTCTCTCGCAGGCTTTCACCAGCTGAGCAAACTTACGATGTTGGCGATAAGGAACTTCTGGCTATCAAATTGGCTCTGGAAGAATGGCGGCATTGGCTGGAGGGCGCAGAGCATCCCGTGTTGGTATGGACCGACCATAAGAGTTTATCATATATCCAATCTGTCAAGAGGTCCAATCCCTGTCAGTCCTGTTGGTCTCTGTTCTTTTCTGGCTTCAACCTGATTATTTCTTACAGACCCGGATCCAAAAATATCAAACCTGACACTCTCTCTCGCCTGTATTCACCTGACAAGCCTGAAACACCGGATTCCGTTCTTCCTGCTAGCTGTACCGTGGCAACCGTTTCCTGGGAGATCACCGACCTGATCAATTTGGCCCAAGCTTCTGAACCTGACCCAGGAAATGGACCACCCAATCGGACGTATGTACCCACTTCTGTCAGATCTCGTCTCATTCACTGGATGCATTCAGCCAAATTCTCAGCTCATCCAGGTATAAGCAGAACCATTGCTCTTATCACTCGCCATTTCTGGTGGCCGTCCCTCCATAAGGACGTGAAGGAATACGTACTAGCTTGTCCAGTCTGGGCCAGAAACAAACCATCTCATCAGCCTCCCTCTGGTCTGCTTCACCCGTTACCTGCTCCATCTCGTCCCTGGTCCCACAAAGCAGTGGATTTTGTAACTGGCCTGCCGGTCTCCAAGGGTATGACAACAATATTTACAATCATTGACCGTTTTTCTAAGACCTGCTATCTTGTCCCCTTCAGGAAGCTCCCAACTGCTTTCCAAACAGCTCAACTATTAGTCAAACACGTATTCCGACTCCATGGCATCCCTCAGGAGATCCTGTCCGACAGAGGCCCTCAGTTCACAGCTCAGATCTGGAAACACTTCTACTCAGCTCTTGACACAAAAATATCACTCTCCTCAGGTTACCACCCTCAATCCAATGGTCAAACCGAAAGAATGAACCAGGAACTGGAATCCACCCTTCGCTGCTTTACATCAACCAACCCGACTGACTGGAGCCAATTTCTCCCCTGGGTTGAGTATGCCCATAACACTCACAAGTCATCTGCAACCGGTCTGTCTCCTTTCCAAGCATCCTTAGGTTATCAGCCACCCCTGTTCCCCGCCGTTGAGAAAGAGATCTCTGTTCCATCCGTCAGTCATCACATCCGCCGCTGCCAAAAAATCTGGAAGGAAACCATCTCAGCCCTGAACCGGACATCTGCTCAGAACAAAAAATTCTCAGACCGTAAAAGACGCCCTGCTCCCATCTACACACCCGGACAACAGGTTTGGCTTTCTACCCATGATATTCCACTCAAATCCATGTCCCGCAAACTCTCCCCCAGGTTCATTGGTCCCTACAAAATCGCCTCAGTCATCAACCCGTCTGCCGTCCGCCTGCATCTGCCATCCTCTCTCCGGATTCATCCCACCTTCCACGTTTCACAGATTAAACCTGTCCTGACCAGCCGTCTTTGCCCTCCGTCCGACTCCCCTCCACCCGCCTGGGACATTGACGGTCACCCTGCCTTCACCGTTCGCCTGATCGTGGACTCCCGTCGCCGGGGCCTTGGTTGGCAGTACCTGGTCGACTGGGAGGGCTACGGCCCAGAGGACCGCACTTGGGTTCCGGGATCCTTCATTTTGGATCCCTCTTTGATCGACGACTACAGTGAGTGTCTGCCATCTACTTCTTCTGGACCGCCAGGAGGCAGTCGTTGAGGGGGGGGGTACTGTTGGGATCTGGAGGTCTGTCCACCTTTCACCAGCAGAGGGCGCCCTAGGTCTCCTGGAGCTGAAGCTGACTACCACACCTGCGGCTCGTTTGCTCATCAGGAGACCAGCATTTAAGGAGAGGCAGAGCAACACTCCAGTGCCAGAGTGTTTCTCAGTCTGAAACCAGCCTGTCTGATCTCCGAAGAACCGTGGAAAGTCAATCTGTCAGTAACCTGCCTGCCTGCTCTCAGAAGAAACTGGAAGGGAAACTCAGATCAGAAACTGCAATATCAGAAATCAAGCTCTGCCTCTACCAAGCCCTCTGCCTGCCTTCTGCCTCTGGACCCTCCTGGTTCCCCTCCTCTGCTGCTCAACTCAAACCACTGAACCGGTTGGACCTGCACTCATTCAACCAGCAAGCACACTTGGACATCAGCTAACCATTCTGTCCCTCTCTGCAGAGAAACCAGTCGTGACCAGTCTTGGACCTGTTTCCCACCGAATCAGTTCTTTATTAACATTGTGTATCTAAATAAAGTGTTGAACTTTTCCCTCTGAGTCCGTGTGTTCTGCATGTGGGTTAGAAACCTTGGTACCAACATTACAGCTCTGGCACTAGTTTGAAGGAGTTGGCGACACACTAGTTTATATTTCATGAGTATAATAAAAATAAATCAAGTTTATATCAGTCTGATGCTGACAGGTTAGCCAGCTGGAAAGATGCCAGAAACGTGTTGAGTTTTATTGTTTCAGGGGAAAGAAAAGCTACAAGCCAGAAACATTTCAATGACTTCCAGCAAAGGGTTTTGGGTTATTGTTGGTAAATGTAATAAATAGCTGTAAAGCTGAAACTAGCAGAGTTCAGAATTGTCTGCTGTGGCGTCCAAATAAAGATCCTCTTAAATAAGAGAAATCCCTTTCTGCAGGTAGAGACTCTGAGTGGATCTACATGTGTGTTAGTGTGGTTCTGATCCCTCATTCACTCTGAATCCATCATCCATCCATAATGGCAAATATTAAGAACATTATGAGCAATCATTTATTCTCACTTTAAAAGTTGCTTTTAAATTTACTCCCAAAAAAGTAAAAAAAAAACAATCCACTGGACTTTGTTTCCAAGTATGAAGACGTTTCTCTTCCATCCAGGAAGCTTTTTCTATTCCTAATGTCTGGATTAGCGTTGAGTTCCAGGCTTTAGACAGTAGCCCAACAAAGCCTTGTTATGGTTTAGAAAACATGCAGATTGAACAGAAAGAACAGGTCCAGCCCTTAGTAATGGGGAGTCGTTGAGGTCTTTGTTGGTCTGCAGTACCCGATACTGGCCTATGCCTCTGAAAAGGGAGTGGTTAGGGTCATTGTTGGCCTGGCTGACCAGGCCAGATGTTTTGGTCCCCTGCATAGTGATGAGGGCTTCCATGACAGCAGGGAAGGAATCAACTCTATGTTCTGGGAGTTTGTGTTTGAAGAAAATGCTGTTGAGTTTTTCAGAGACTCCAGCAACATATGGGATGTTTATGCGTTTAATCTTCTCATCGTTATGTTCTGCTGCGTGTCTTTTGGATTTCCTTGATGATTTGACAAACGGCCAGTTTGGGTCTCCACAGGTTTGGAGAGCATCTATGTGTTTCTGTTCTTTGTGCTTCTGTTTTAGTAGCGACATGCTCGGCCCGCTGTTGGAAGGTTCTGATGACTGAAAGTTTGTGTTCCAGTGGGGGGGGGTGAGTCAAAAAGAAGATATTGGTCTGTGTGAGTGGATTTCCTATAGACTTCAATGTTGAGGTTTCCATCTCCTTTCATGCTCACCAAACAGTCCAGACAAGGTAGCTGGTTGTGGTTGGCGTCCTCTCTGGTGAACTGGATGTTCTGGTCAACCCAGTTGATGTGTCTTATGAAAGCTTCCACTGCTTTTAGCTGGATTTTGAAGAATGTGTCCTCCACATATATAAACCAGTGGTGGGCTCTCCTCATCCTCATCCTGGTGTTTCCAGCTGAGGGTGTCTGTGATGTTCACCCCCAGGAATTTGGTGCTGCTGATGAGCAGCATGGATCCAGACTCTTCAAACCTGTGCACAATGTTAGAATGGGGGTAATAAGAACTACAGTCCAACTTTAAGACCAATAATAAATGTTTAAACTTTGCACTCCGGCCTCCGTATTTCTAGATAACAACATTATAAAGAGAAGTACTTTCCATAAATAAATTGCACTGCCAGGAAAAAGAACAACATGATGATAAAATTGTGCGTCACTTCTAAACATTAGTGAGGACCTGCTGAATGTCCCGCCCTCATTAATATATCATCCAATGGGGTTTGTTTGTCTTTATAAAGGAGTCGGCCGTCTGCTGTTGTCACTTCTTAGCCTCCTGAGAACTAAACAGTGACTCATCTTCATCAGAGCGGTGAGACTTTTACATGCTGAGCTTGAATTAGTTTAACTTTGATATCATGTATTTTAACACAAACTTGTCTTTTTCTTCGTAGAAATAGTGATTAACCATCATCATCATCATCATGAAGACTCTTTTGCTCCTTTCGGTTCTTCTCTGTGCTGCATTTTCAGGTCTGCATGCAAACATGCCCTCAGTGATGGATTATATTGGTCTATTAACAGCCTTCTAGAATTGATCATGAACTAACTGTTCTCCCTGATTTTCTCTGAAGCTCCTGCTGAAGAACAGAAGCCTTTAGGTCAGTATCATTTGGCCAAAAACACCTTGACAGTGACACTGTGATGTCATCTAAATCTGTCAGATTTCAAGGTTTGGATTTGATTTCTCTCTAGAAGCAGCACTGGATGTCCAAACCCTGGAAACCGCTGCTGAACCAGGTCTGTGGAATCATTTCTGGTTCAGTTTTTACCATCAAGTTGTTTTCCTGCAGACTGAGAACACGCTAACAGTCACACTGGAACGTCTAATGTGTCTGACTTCAACATTTGCTTCTTATTTCTTTGTAGAAGCAGCATTAGATGTCCAAGCAGAGGAAACTGAAGCTGAACCAGGTCTGAAATCTGCTCTGATTTAGTTTTTACCATCTAGTTGTTTTCCTTTAGGCTGAAACACACTAACAGTGACCCTGTTACATCCAATAATTCTGCTTTCAACATTTGGTTTTCTCTACAGAAGCAGCGTTAGATGTCCAAGCAGAGGAAAGCGCTCCTGAACAGGGTCAGTGGAATCTGTTCTCTTCCACTTTATTACCCCGTTTACACGACCCTGGAAAAACCGATCCATGCCGAGACCGGTCCGAGCTCGGATCAGTTAACCAGGCCCAGCTCGGTTCTGACGACCGTTTACGCATCACGCTATCTCCGTTCCTCGACTCCTCGCCTCCTAGTGACGATCTGCGGTATTACTGCCAGTATAGGAGGAAATCAAGCAGTTGGTGGTGGTAATGCACCAAAAGTTGTTTGCCAACCGCCATAAAACACAAGAAGAAGAAGACGAAGAAGGCGGGAATCAAGCAAATAGAAATGGCGGCGCCCGTCACATTCAGAAAATTATGCTTGATTATTATTGCTGTACTTCGGTGTTATTATTTAAAATGTTGCATGTGGAAGATTTTGATTGTTGTTTATAGTTGAAGAAGAAGTTGTTCTTCTTCTTCTGTTTCTGGAGGGGCATTACCGCCAACTAGTGGAATGGAGTGTGAATGGTGATGTGCAGCCAGACGGAGATGACGCGTTCTGCTCATGCGCTCTTGTTATCAGAGAACCGATCCAGGAAAAAACCGAGCCGAGCCCACCTCTGGAACTGGTCTGCAGTTAGCGCGGTCCGGTTGTGTCTAGCTCGGTCCGGTTGTGTCTAGCTCGGTCCGGTTGTGTCTAGCTCGGTCCGGTTGTGTCTAGCTCGGTCCGGTTGTGTCTAGCTCGGTCCGGTTGTGTCTAGCTTGATCCGGTTGTGTCTAGCTCGGTCCGGTTGTGTCTAGCTCGGTCCGGTTGTGTCTAGCTCGGTCCGGTTGTGTCTAGCTCGGTCCGGTTGTGTCTAGCTTGGTCCGGTTGTGTCTAGCTCGGTTCAGTTCAGTTTGCTTTCCATTCACACACCATAAGTTATCTCAGTTACTGAGCTCGGACCGGTCTCGGCACGGTTTTTCAAGGGTAGTGTAAATGGGGTAAATATCATCCAATGGTTTTCCTTTAGAGCAGCCGGTCAAATGTGGGAAGCTGTTGGTCAAACTGTTTTCCAGTAGTAGTAAATCTAATGAGCTCTCTGTAGTTAGCGCTGACAGTCATGGAGGGAAGGCTTTGGTTTAAATGATGCTCAGTAGATTTAGTCTGTTCTGTTTTAACAGGTTGATGATAAAATGCTATTCTAATGCTCTTCATAGCTCCACCAATGTCAAAGTGTAATCATCCAATAATCGAAGCAACACTTCATGTTTTTTCTCCATGTCCTGCAGCTCATTTCAGCGTCTGTCCAGCTGGTTGGTCTACCTTTGAATCCCGCTGCTATAAGTTGATCCACTCTTCTAAGTCCTGGTTCGATGCAGAGGTAACATCAATCCTCAACTGTCTCTCCTTCTGCAGAAGCCGTATGAAAAATCCCTTACTGTGTATTTCAGTTCTTCTTTTGCAAACCTACATTTATGAACCCAACACTCAGAGAGCATTTGTAATTGTGGACTTGAACAATTTGAAGAGGTGTAACTTTTTTGTAATTGTGAAAGATAGAAAATAATCTACAATTAAATGTCTCCAAAGTTACAATGCACAAAAAGCTTGATCTCTTTACCTTCTGTGTCTTTTAGGAGTACTGCAATGAGCTGGAAGCCCATCTGGCTTCAGTCACCAACCCAAGACAGAAAAACTACCTCCATGATTTGGCCCAAGCGGAGAGTCAGACCTATGCATGGCTGGGAGGATTCTACCTGCAGGTCTCCACCAGAACTTATTATTATTATTTACACATCAAACTCTCCATCTGCTGCTAAATATAGTTCTCTTTCTACAAGAATACATGACAGAGAAAGTAGTAACTCATGCATGTTTTGTATCTTCAGAGTGAGTGGATGTGGATCGACCGTAATTATTTCTACTACACCAACTGGTACAGTCAGTCAACTGCCAGCAGCTACCCCTGCATTTACTTACATGCTAACCGTAAGTATTATTAGTGAAACTCTAGTTAACGTCTATAAAACAAGAATGTGAAGCAGTTTGAGAGGCTTTGTAACATGAAGAACAGGCTGAAGCAACTTAACTAACGCTGATGAAGGTTCTCAGTCATCCAGGTCATAGTCATTCCGTAAAAATTCAAAAAATATCCACTGGACTTGGTTTTCAAGATTTGAAGACGTTTCGCCACCTCTCCAGGAAGCTTTCTCAATTCAAATGTCTGGATCCGCAGTGAGTTTGAGTCTTATATAGACAACGCCTTGTATCGCTTGGAAACATGCAATGGTAACCGATGAATGGGTCGTTAGTTCCATCGTTAGCCTGTAATATCTGAACCTGTCTATGATTCTAGGGGTCGGTCGTTAAAGGGGGGATAGCCATTAAGGGGGGGATTGTCTCCTGTAATACCTGAAACCTGTCTATGATTGTTAAGGGTTGGTCGTTAAGGAGGTATTGTTCACCGGCTGGGGCGGGTAGGTCCCTCGTTCCTCTGTGATGGGGTGGGGGGTTTGGTGATATCTGGAAGGGATCATGTCTATGATTGAATTGTATGTTTTTGGAAGCTGGAATCTGAGTCCACCACCTCTGTTTAAAGTTGGTTTTTCTCTCTTAACATAGATGGCTTCCTTCACGCCCCTTTCAAACCACCTATTTTCTTTATCCAGAATATGGACATTCTGGTCCTCAAAAGAATGTCCTTTGTCCATAAGGTGTAGGTGTACTGCGGAGTCTTGTCCAGAGGCGGCCGCTCTTCTGTGTTGGGCCATGCGTCTGTGGAGAGGTTGTTTTGTTTCGCCAATATAAAGATCAGAGCATTCCTCGCTGCACTGAACAGCATATACCACTCCGCTCATACTCGGTCTGGGGGTTTTATCTTTAGGATGCACTAGCCTCTGTTTAAGGGTTTGGTTTGGCTTGAAATGTACTGGGATCTTGTGTTTGGAGAAAATCCTCTTGAGCTTTTCAGACACTCCAGCAACATAAGGGATTGTGATGTTTTTGCGTTTAATTTTCCCATCGCTGTCTTCTGTTGCGTGTCTTTTGGATTTCCTTGCTGATTTGATAAAAGCCCAGTTTGGATATCCACAGTTTCGGAGAGCATCTTTGATGTGTTTCTGTTCTTTTTGCTTCCCATCTGTTTTTATTACAGTTGGCTGGAGAAATTCTGCGTGTTCCACTACAAGGCCCTTCATTTGCTCCAAGAACCCATATGGCTGTTAATAATCTGCAGTCTTTGGACGGTCCAGATGAGATGCCTTCTTCTTTGCATACTGACAAACCTTTTTGTATTTGCTTTGAAATAGTTTTTTATGCATATATTTTATACAATGGATGAATTGCTGATTTTTATGTGAATGTTAGTGATGATAAAATGGACATTTTGTTTTTATAAATAGGACAGATAATGCAGAACTTGAAACAGGAGTGTCCAACCAGCCCTGGTTGGTTCTGTTTTTAGGTGATGAATTCCAGCACTTGTGCCCTTAATTCTATTACTATTCTAAGGTTTAACACTGAAAATGCCTTTTATATGTCTGATAATAAATCAATGAAGTCTAACAAATGAATCATGCACATTATTTCATTTCTGGTGAGCATGTTGAGGATATGAGTGAAATGCAACAACTCAGTGTCTCTGCTACTTAGTGTCTAACTTGCACCATGATTCACTTTAATTCAGTTTATTTCTATGTCGCCGATTAAAAAGACACTTTACAGTTCACCAGATCATCCAGTCAATGAGGTTTGAAATGGTTTTCTGGAAGCAGACCTGTTTACATCTGTGTATTTTAAGCTAAAGGGATAAACTGAAGGGATAAACGGGTATTGACTATGGGTATGCTAGTCTGACCGGGTATAACCGTCTGACAGAACACCGGCACTGAGGTATCTTGGAACTAACGACATCAGCCAATCCAATCACAGTAACGTAAGTCTTCAAATAAATGGAAAAAGAGGAATATAGCAGACAGTAACACAGCATGGATGGTTCAGTCAGGCTCAGTGAGCATTAGCATTCAGTTTAGAACTCTTAAGAACCATCAGCAGTTGAATCAGACAACTTCTTTCAGATAAAACACAAACAACACATGTAAGAATATCTACCAATTTCTCACCTAAGCAGCGTATTGATTGAGCGTCAGATGAACAGACTGGAAAAGAGGTTTACTTGTTGGCTAAGTGGAATGGAGGGGGCGGGGTTTGATTCAGTCTGGGAGTTCAGCTTGGTTCAGTTCAGAAAACAGTCTGTTCATCCAACAGGCAGCTCTCTGAGAAATTTGAGTTATTCTGATGCAAACAAAAGATGCCGATCTGCAGGGCTTGATTTGGTCACTTAGAGCACCTTGAAAAGGGCGTCCCCTTTAAACGGCGGTAGGTAGCTTGTAGCAGCGGCTCAGACGGCGACATCACAGTTCCAAACAGCAGCCGGACCAAAGGCTTCGGCCGTTTCTCAGTGGCAGAACCAGTGTTGCACGGATCAGCGGCTTCTAGCGGCTCATTGGCAATCAGCAATTTGGCCCGGCTCTTCCGTGGCCAGCAAACGTGGGGCGACCACAACTGGACAATTTTCTCATCTGCTTCAGCAGGCATATTCACAAAACAATGCGTTCAATTTGGTTTGAAGCGCAGGAAAAACAACACACTACATTCAGCACTTTCTGAATCGTAGGCAGTGTAGTCTGAATCGGCCAGCAAGCACAGACTCTTCTCTGGAGGGGATCTGGTGGCTACATATGTAGCTTCAGCTGGAAACCGACATAGTCTCCTCTATCAAGGCCAGAAAGCAACAGGAAATAGAGAGCTGAATGAGAGTCGGCTGCGTAAGTAATCTCTTTTGCAGAGATGTGTCGTTATGGGCGAATCGTTCTTGCTTACGTTATTGACATTTGATCTTCAGCCGTACATTAGGGCTCAAGGAGTTGTCTGGCTGTCTTGGCTAACATGCCTCTTCAACATAATTTGGAGGTTGGGGAAAGTAGCCCTGGATAGCCAGACTCAGGTGGTGGCACCTCTGCAGGAGAAGTCACCGTCTCCAGAACACAGAGGGGGTGACCAACTGTAGGGTACTGTAGAGTCCAGCTGACTGTCAAACCTTGGCTTCAGGAGGAGCAGTGTGGTTTTCACCTCAGCCGTGGATCATTGGAGCAGCTTTGCAGTCTCTATAGGTTGCTCAGGTATAATGGGAGTTTGCCCAACAATACCACATGTGTTTTGTAAACATGCAGAAGACATTGTCACTCGTGGTGCCCAGTGGGAGTAGAGTCTGGGAATTCTTTCTATGGGCCATCCAGTCTCTGTACTATGGGAGCAGGAGTCTGGTCAGCATTACCGGCATTAAGTCAGACCTGATCCCATTGCATGTTGGACTCCAGCAGGGCTGCCTTCACTGGTCCTGTTCATAAACTTTATGGAAAGGATTTCTATTCAAAGCCAAGAGCCAGAGGGGGTCTTGTTATTCACGCTGGTGGTAATGACACCCGGTTACGCCGATCGGAGGTCATTAAAATTAGTGTTGCTTCGGTGTGTAAGTTTGCCAAAATAATGTGGGACTCTGTAATTTTCTCTGGTCCCCTCCCTGATCTGACCAGTGATGACATGTTTAGCCGCATGTCGTCATTCAACCGCTGGTTGTCTAGGTGGTGTCCTGAAAACAACGTGGGCTACATTAATAATTGGCAATCCTTTTGGGGAAAGCCTGGTCTGATTCGGAGAGACGGCATCCATCCCACTTTGGATGGTGCAGCTCTTCTTTCTAGGAATCTGGCCACATTTATTAGTCCTCCAAAACCCTGACCCCCCAGGGTGCAGACCAGGAAGCAGAGTTGTAGTTTAACACACATCTCTGCAGCTTCTCTACTGTTACCCACTCTTTACTCCATCCAGACAGTGTGTTAACCACGCACAAAATCTAATAAATTATCAAATATTCCCAAAGGAATAAATCATGATAATCTAATTAAAATAACTCCAATTGGGGGAAAAGTTAAAATGATTAAATGTGGTCTGTTTAACATAAGATCTCTTTCCTCTAAAAGTCTGCTAGTTAATGACTTGATTTGTGATAATCACATTAGCTACATTTACATGCGCAAAATTTCCCCGATCCGATCCAAACCTTGGTTGATAGGAAATTCAAAATCTCCGTTTACATGGACACTAAATGAAATGATCCGATCATGACGTGTGTATACATGTACCAAGCGTTGGATCAGATTAAATCTTTTAAGCATGCGCAGAACTTCCTGCCAAACTTGTCAGTTCTGTCTGCGTCTGGTTTTTGGGAGGCCTGACAAACGATGCGCTCGGAGCGAGCGGAAAGAAAAACGGAGAGAGGAGGAAAAAAGCGCTTGGCAGCGAAATGTCCGAGAGAAAATGTAGAGAATGAGCGATTGAACCGGTGTGGGAGAGTGAGTGGGCTGTGGAGAGAGAAAAGAGGAAGAGGAGGAGGATAAATTCCTGCTTCCTGCAGCTTTAAATGAACTTGAGTGTATAAGTCGGCGTTCCTAGAGCGAGAGCGACCGGTGGTTTCCTGTTGTTGACAAGGCGGAAAAACGTCACGCTGACGTCGCACACATGCGCAGTGAAGATTATTTTACTCTTTAGATCCAAATGGGTGTTTACATGGACGCCAATCAGAATGGCGATCGGCAAAAACCACCTCTCTCTTTCGGAATTCAATTTATTTCCGATCGGACCGAATCGGATTAGAATCTTAAGTCTGACATGTTTACATGAAACATTTTTGATCTGATCAGGCCTTCAATCTGATTATTTGTGTCCATGTAAACGTAGCTATTGACTTATGTTGCCTTACAGAAACCTGGCTGCAGCAAGAGGATTATGTGACCATAAATGAGGCAACTCCTTCAAGCTATTTAAATTTTCACATCCCCAGAAGTTCTGGGCGAGGAGGAGGAGTAGCAACAATCTTCCAGTCTGACTTACTGATTACTCCCAAAACAGTTAATACCTACAACTCTTTTGAACATTTAACCCTTAATTTCCCTCATCCAAATTGCAGAGCAAGAAAACCTCTTCTTTTTGTAACTTTGTATCGTCCACCAGGTCCTTACTCTGAATGTTTAGATGAGTTTTCAGAGTTCCTTTCTGATTTGGTATTAAATACTGACAGGGTCATCATAGTGGGAGATTTTAACATCCATGCTGACATTGAAGGCGCTAGCTTAAGAGCAGCCTTTAATGCTATCTTAGACACTATTGGCTTTGTTCAAAATGTGAATAGTCCCACACATTCTCATCTTCATACTTTGGATCTTGTGCTGACATACGGCATAGAATGTGAAGAAATAACAGTATTTCCTCACAACCCTGTCCTCTCTGACCACTTTCTAATAACCTTCAGGATTACTTTAACAGAGTTCTCATCCCCCAAAAGAAGGTTCAATTTTAGTAGGTCATTATCAGTGTTAGTTTAAAAAATGTAGGTTCGTAAAAGAGGAACTGAGTCCACACAGAAAAGGGATTTTTAACAGCCTCTTCAGAAGGAGAGAGTTAAACCCAACTCACTACTCTCTGACAGACTTCCTCTGCAGAGCCTTTTTATTAGCAGATCATAACACATGGGGTGGGTTACAAAACAGAGTGTTCTTCTGACAAGGCAATTGATCAGGTCATAGGACAGAATGCTCCTCTGATTGAATCACAGAGCAGCGTGGTCTTCTGATAACTGTGATTAGCCTTGCACAAACATCAGTAATTTTCCACCACTGTTGCATGACAGTTTGCAGTAAACATGTAAAGCATCTCATTTCCTCAATCAGTTTCATATGCGCACACATTAACTTTATAATCATCATTGAATAAACCTAACAATCAGATAGTGCAGTTATACATTTTAAAGAATCTGCTTCACTTTCTCTCTCCTCTGTGTCGCTGAGCAGTGCTGCAGAGTGCAAAAGCATAGCTTATTCCCCCTCACAGGTTGATGATTTTGTTGATGGGGTTGCTAGTTCTCTGCGTATTGCCTTAGACAACGCTGCTCCTCTGAAAATGAAAACCGTTAAAAAATAGCAGCATACTTCTCCTCATTAATAGAGGAGAGTAAGAATAATCCTAGATTTCTTTTTAATACAGTTGCCAAACTCACCCTGAGCCATAGCTTAGTTGAACCGTCCATTCCACCTACTCTTAGCAGTAGTGATTTTCTAGGATTCTTTATAATTAAGACTGATCTTATTAAAAATAAGATCATTAGCACTCCTCTATAAGGATTGATTTGTCTCTGGAGGGTGAGGCGGCATCTGAGGTAGTCATGGAATCTGAACCGGGTTTAGACTGCTTTGATCCAGTTGAACTTTCAGAGTTAGCAAAACTATTGTCTTCATCTAAGCCTTCAACTTGGATGTTAGATCCAGTTCCAACCAGGTTTTTTAAGGATATAAGCAATATGCAGCTATGGACATTTTTCCAGTAATGGATATATGAAAATAGCAGCAACATCAGAGATGTGCAGAATGACTGTCAGGATTTGGTGTTGGTTTGAGGACCCAAATGCAGAGGCAAGTACTGTAGGCAGAGGTGAATTTAGGTGGGTTTAATGATTTTCACAGGAACTGAGGCAGGAATCAAAAATCCAACAGAAATAACAGACGAACCAGAACCAGGGAGACATCAGGGGAAAACCAAACTCTAGGAGCCAGGGAGAGACGAGGTAAGCAGACAGACGTTAGACGAGGATCCAGCAAACAGGAACTGAAGAGGGAGGGCTTTTAAAGGGGACAGAGACAAAGAGAGGGCTAATGAGGGGATTGAAAACAGGTGAGGGCAGAACAGAAAACAGAGCTAGGGAAAGATGACACAAGAGGGCAGCAGAGGACAACAAATGGAAAACCAAGAAAACAGGAACTAACAAACCAAGACTGTGACAATGACGGCAGCATGTTATTTAACTGACTAAGGTTTCTATCATTACATTTGATTTTATTTGTTCCTGCTCCCGGTGGTTGGAACCTTTATTCCACTCTGGATTCTCATCAGTCTTTGTTCACATTACAATAAAAAATAAATAAATAAACAAAGTTTTAAAAACTTCGGTATTCATTCTTTTCCTGCTTTGTGTGTCAATTGTCACGGTTGCTAAGCAACAGTGCATACGGCAGTAAAACCCGGCGAAGGGTAGACCTGTTTAAATTCACAGCCAAAACTCTTCCGGTCTCCTTATTTTCAAGGACTTTGAAGGATCCAGTCTAGGTAGACCGCGTCCTTGAAGGATCCAGCCCATGAATTCTAACAGAGTCTAAGTCTAAAGTTTAAGTCCAAAAATAGTTGTAAAAATTTGGGCTGTGTTTCTTCCATCTGATTTAATCCCACTTTAGTCCAATAATAGACTTTGAAAAGATGTTTTTCCAATGATCTAAAAAACAAAAAAAAAAACTTTTCACCTTTCGCTTTGCAAAAAATGTAGCCGTTGTTTGGACGTTAATCATGTTGTCTTTTCAGCCAATTTTTGCTAGGTGGGTTAATGCCCATCAGTAAATCTCCTTCCATCCAAGATGGTATTTCTTGAATCATAGACTAGCTGCTTTCTCCTTGTTCTATGAAGGAGGAAGGATATTTCTCCTTATCAACAATGATGGTGATTCCAGTACATGAAGAGCCTGCAAGATAAGGCTGCAGGAAAATGTATTCAGAAAGGGACTTCCATAAAATAAAATAAAATAAAATAAATGTTTTAATTTCTGCTCATAAGCTGTTTATTTCCTATGATGTTTTTTTTTTTGCCTTTTGGAATGATTATTTTCTTAAACCTTTTTATTGTTTTACACATTTTGGATACTTATGTCTACCTCTATGCTTTCAACCTAATTGTTTTGCAAAATGAATGAAATTTCTATTCCATTAAAATCATTCCTAGTTCAGCTGATGATGAGTAGAGGAGGCGACGTTCAGTAGATTTAGGATGTGTGTGGTTCAATCTGACGCCTCAAACCTCTTTGCTTAAAACCTTCTGCCTGTAGTTGCATTGCCAGCTGAGATCCTCATGGCCTTGATGCAACACACATAAACTCATTCACAGTGTCATATTTAATCATATTTTCACACTCGTATAACTGTAAATGGTTATAGCGTATCTAAATGTCACGTTCAGGGTGTAAAACTTTGCTCTCCTTTATTGAATGACTTCTTTGTTGGAAACGTGACGTTCTGTGATCGTAGAATGATTTACTCGGCTGACTGGAAACTGGGTTGTTGTTTTTTCTTGATCTTTACTGCAGACCATAAACATTATATCCCTTAAGAAGGTTATCAAAACATGGTTGATGTTTTTATGCTCTTTGGTGACAGAATTCTATGGTTGGTAAGTAAAAATAAATGGCCATGTTATTCATTGGTTTTTCATAAACTGTCATGATCTGGCCTGTTTGCTCTCCCTTAATTAGTCATTCCTCTCACCTGTCGTTTTCCCTCCCTGCCTCAATTATTATTTATTCCTCTCACCTGTTTCCTCTGGTTTATATTCAGTTCAGCCTGAGCATTCAGGGCCAGATCATTAACTGTTTTTCTGTTAGCCTGTCTGTTCAGTTTATTTCATAGTTCATATCCTGGATCCTAGCAGCCAGTGGAAAGAGGGTTTTAGTGTTTGTCTCGTCTCCTGATCGTCCACTGTTCCTCCCCTGCTGAGTCCTCTGAGTTTTTGGCTCATTATGGGGGGAGGTTCAGTTTTTATCTCAGTAAGCCTGGCTCCAGGGAGGAGACCAGTTTAAAGGTCCTGCATCAAGTTCTGGTTCCACGTCCTGTCTCTGCTACCCTCTTCCACTGAGCCTGCTCAGCTCCACCTGATCCTGTCTGCTCCTGTGCGTGACCATCCCTGACCGTCCGACGTGTTCGTCCCCATTTTCACTAACTGCTGGTGAGTCCGGCTTCTATGAGCGATGCAAACAGCAACTGTTAAACAGAGCGTGCACAAGGAGAAATGGGATCGTGCACGCTCTGGCACTAGTTTAAAGGAGAAGTCTGGTCAGCAAGAAATAATCAATTGATCATCATTTATACCTAAAACGAATACGTTGGCGGTGATTTAATGAATTTAGCGTTAATCAGTAAAAAA
Organism: Cyprinodon tularosa; assembly: GCF_016077235.1. Classification (NCBI taxonomy): domain Eukaryota; kingdom Metazoa; phylum Chordata; class Actinopteri; order Cyprinodontiformes; family Cyprinodontidae; genus Cyprinodon; species Cyprinodon tularosa. Next base: position 23,065 of record NW_024038335.1, read on the forward strand.
ATATAAATAATTTTCGTCACGATCACCGAGTCTGGGAGCGGCCATTTTTGCCCAAATATAGTAGCCCCTCCCTCCTGCCATCTTCCAGCAGTGACGTCACGGTGCGGTAAGCCTAGCGCCATTCTCCCCGCTTTCCAAGCTAAATCAATGGGAACTACTAGACACATCTGCAATCAACAACAATTATTGAAGATTTCCAGAGGACTTCACCATTGAAATTCACCAGAGCTATAGTGAAACTGACAATGCCCACGTGCATGGCAGCTGGATGCTGGAATACATCGGGTAAAAGTGAAAAAAAGAGTTATTCCACCTTTCTGATTCCTGATCCTCCACGGACGGGTTGGTCGTTGGATCGCCAACTTGAAGAGGGAGGATTTGCCATCGAACTTCTGGCCAGAGAAAAACCCGTAATATGTAGCCAACATTTGGAAGAAGAATGTTTTCAAGATGACTTGGATAATAGCGCGTTGTGACAAACACCAGATACAGCACTGGGACTTGATCAACAGCCGATACCGCACCGTGACAATGTCACTAACCGGGAGGATTTGCCATCGAACTTCTGGCCAGAGAAAAAACACGTAACATGGAGCCACTTGTCTGCATCTCAAATACTGGGTCCTTTTTTTTCTTAGCCTGATTTTATCTCTACTTTTTACTCTTTCCACATTTTAAAAATAGACTTGTTAGTTTTATTTAATTTAAGGTCATTTTCATTACGACCTTTTGGTATTTAAAAACAATAAAAACCATCAAAATAATTAGTTTCATCCGGACAATTAATATATACGTGGTCAGACTCGGTGCTGCCCCAACTTGTTGTTCACCACATACCAAATTTCTCAAGATTTTGTAATTTGCATTTTTCTGTGTTAGGCGTTTCTTAAACTCATCATGTGCAGAACTGAATAGTTTCTTTGTTTTCCCACTGAAATCTATGATATAAATACACTCATCTTGTTGTGGCTGTTAAGACAGATCAGGTGGTTAAGTTGGTGACACACTAGTTTATATTTCATGAGTATAATAAAAACAAAACAAGTTTATATCAGTCTGATGTAGTGTTAATTTTAGCAGCCATTTTTAAATTTAGTTTTAGTCTTAGTCCAGTTTCAGCATCGTTTGTTAGTTTTTATCACATTTAGTCGACATCATCGCATTTTTATTTAGTCTAGTTTTAGTCGACTTAAGTCAGAGCATTTTAGTCTTTATTTTAGTCCAAGAAAACATAATTTTATTAGTTTAGTTTTAGTCAACAAAAACTGTCAACATTTTAGTCTAGTTTTAGTCAGGACAGAATTTTAACCTTTTACTTTTTTGTCAGCAGATAACGTTTAAGATTTCCTAAAATTATTTCAACATTTTCTCTCATCTTTTTAATAAAAAACACAATTTTAAGGAACACATGCAGACATGGAAGATGTTCTGACAATATTTGCATATTTATTTTGAACACAAACACAAATGCTTGCATTAAAACAAATAAAACACACCTGGCAAAGGAAACAAATAAATAAAATAAAGTGTCTTATGAACTTTACACAAGTGCTGGCTGTTTAAAGCTAGTTCACATTGAATAATAAAATAAATAGATTTGAGGTCAATGTTGTTAAAAAACAAAAAAAACTCCAACTGATACAACAAAAGTGCTTTCCTGCCAGCTTTAGCTGGCCTGTCATTGTTTCTGGGTGGCTGGTAGGTTGTTGTTGTTGTTGGTGGTGGTGTATCTTCAATCTGGAACAGAAATTAATACAATGTTAGGATAGATGCACAGCATAACACGAATTCCAAGTGTATAAGTAGCATATAGGTCTCTTTTTTTCCTTAACAAAAACTAAGTCTCTATAAAAACTACATTTGACCATCCATTTCAAACTCATACAAACAACCTAACTATCATTTTATGCAGGAATAAATTGCAGACATTTTTATGTGTGCATGCATTTTGGTTGTATTAATATTGATGCCAATTCAATTCAAATGTCCTTGTAATAGTAATATGCAGATAAACAGAGCAGCATTTTATGTCACCAAATAAAGACATCCCTGCAGTGGTTCCCCTAGCAATGACTATTTTGTAAGGCAAGGCAAGGCAAGGCAAATTTATTTGTATAGCACAATTCAGTACAAAGACAATGCAAAGTGCTTTACATGATTAAAATACAGGAAGATAAAACATTGAATCAAAGCAAGTAGGAAAAAATAAAAAACAAATAAAATAAAATAAAATAAAAAATGCAGAAACAAAAAAAGAATATTAAAAACAGTTGGATTAAAGAAAACATGTTTTTGTTGAATTGTTTAACTGGAACAGTCGAAGGCAATCCTAAACAAATGTGTTTTTAGTCTTGATTTAAAGGAACTCAGGCTTTCCGCACTTTTACAGTTTTCTGGAAGTTTGTTCCAGATACCGTTGCACCGTTGCAGTAATCAATTCGACTAAAAATAAACGCATGGATTAGTTTTTCCAGATCATGCTGAGACATTAGTCCTTTAATCCTGGAAATGTTCTTCAGGTGATAGAAAGCCGACCTTGTAATTGTCTTTAAATGCTTTTGGAGGTTCAAGTCTGAATCCAGCACTACACCTAGACTTCGGGCCTGATCAGTGGTTACTAGCTGAAGCGACTGAAGCTGTGTGCTAACTTTAGATCTCTCCTCTATTGGTCCAAAGATTATTACTTCAGTTTTGTTTTTATTCAGTTGAAGAAAATTATGGCACATCCAGGCATTGATTTCTTCTAAGCATTTCCTCAGTGCTTGAATTGGTTCATAGTCACCTGGTGACATGGTGATGTAAAGCTGTGTGTCGTCTGCATAGTTATGGTAGCTGATGTTGTTGTTTTTTATTAACTGAGCCAGAGGGAGCATGTAGATACTGAATAGGAGGGGACCCAGGATGGACCCTTGGGGAACCCCACATGTGATTTTTGTCATCTCTGATGTAAAGTTGCCTACTGACACAAAAAAGTCCCTGTCCTTTAAGTAGGATTTAAACCAGTTGAGAGCTGTACCAGAGAGGCCGACCCAGTTTTCCAGGCGCTCTAAAAGGATGGAGTGATCGACAGTATCGAATGCTGCACTGAGGTCCAATAGAACCAGCACTGTGGTTCTTCCGCAGTCTGTATTTATACGGATGTCATTCAACACCTTGGTAAGGGCGGTCTCTGTACTGTGGTGAGCACGGAAACCTGACTGGAACACGTCAAAGCGGCTGGTCATATCTAAGAAAGTGTTTAATTGTTGAAACACTGCTTTTTCAATAATCTTACTGATAAAGGGGAGGTTTGATATGGGCCTGTAGTTCTGGAGTAGTAGTTTGTCTAAACTGTTCTTTTTCAGCAGTGGTTTTATATTTGCTGTTTTTAGGGACTGCGGGAAAACACCTGACAGAAGGGACGTGTTTATTATCTGAGTCAAATCAGACGCTATGACAGGCCAAACTTTCTTAAAGAAAGCTGTGGGTAGAACATCAAGGCAGCAGGAGGAGGAACTTAGCTGCTGAATGATTTCCTCTAAGCTTTTATAGTTTATTTGGCTGAATTGGGACATTTGGCCAAGATCAATTCCAGTTGGAGACAACTTTGGTACTGAACTTGATATGGATGTATAAACTGATCCTCTGATCTTTAGGATTTTCTCAGTAAAGAAATTAGCAAATTCATTGCAGGCCCGGGTGGAGTGGAGTTCAGGAGCCACGGACTCAGGAGGATTTGTTAGCTTGTCGACTGTGGCAAATAAAGCACGAGTATTATTAATGTTCTTGTTAATGATTTCAGAGAAGAAAGATTCTCTTGCATTTTTCAGTTGTAAGCTATATCTGTAAAGTCTCTCTTTATAGATGTCATAGTGAACCTGGAGTTTCGTCTTTCTCCACCTGCGTTCAGCTTTACGACACTCCCTTTTTTCACTTCTAACTGCTGGAGCACTTCTCCAAGGAGATTTTTTCTTTCCGGAAAAGACTTTCACTTTAATTGGAGCAATGCAGCTAATGATGTCTGAGACTTTAGACTGAAAGTTATCTACTAGCTCTTCTACTGAGTTGCACCCCAAGGTTGAAGTAGCAGAGTAAGCTTGAATAAAAGTTTCTGTGGCATTTTCCTTAAAGGTGCGTTTTCTTATGATGTCCCTTTGGCTAAATGAGTCACTGGAAATGATGCCCTCAAAGGTAACAGAAAAGTGATCGGATAGGGCAACATCAGTAACACTGACTTTAGAAATCTTCAGACCTTTAGTGATGATCAAGTCTAAAATATGTCCCTGTTTGTGCGTTGGTTGTTTAACATGTTGAGTTAAACCAAAGTTTCTAAGTGTGTCACACAGTTCTTTTGCACTTCTGTCTTCAGGGTTGTCAACGTGAAAATTAAAGTCTCCCACAATAATTAAACAGTCATATCACAGACAGGAGGTCACTAAAATCATTAAAAAAGTTTGACGTGGACTTAGGAGGCCTGTAAACATTTAGAAACATAGTTCGTACCGGGCTCTTTACCTGCAGAGCCAAATGTTCAAAAGAGTCAAATTTTCCCAAAAACACCTTTTTCCACTTCAGTGAGTCATTAAACAATGTTGCCACTCCTCCACCTTTCCTTTGCTGTCTGCTCTCGCAAAGAAAATTGTAGTTTGGAGGAGACGACTCCAACAGAATATGTGCTTCATTAAGTCCATGTAACCACGTTTCTGTTAAAAACATAACATCAACATTATTGTCAATAATAAAGTCATTAATTAAAAGGGATTTTCCTGACAGAGATCTAATGTTTAATAAAGCCAGTTTATATGAATTAGTGGTTGATGTTGTCTCTGTAGCAGGCTGCATCTGACAGTTTATGACTCTTAAGTGTCTGTTCCTGTTTGTTTCCATTTTGTTTTTCTGATTTCTGCCACGTATCATCACAGATATTCCATAAGCTCCAGTGTAAGGCCCAAGCTGATGCTGGAAACTGTTATGTCTGATAAGCTTGTTGCCGGGGCCCGGTGTGGATCACGGAGAAGTTATCTGAAGGTCCTGACGTTCCGTGATATGTAGAGGAGGATCTGGGGCTCTGCTGCTTTTAGAAGATGCTGGTTTTTTCACATAGCTGCGGCTTTCGGAATGGCTATGTGGAGAGGATGTCAACTGTAGGCCAATCTTGAAAACTTTGTTCATGTTATGAGAAAATTCCAGAAAAGGAACATCTGGGCTTTGTGGGGGAGAGGGGGAAGTCTGGACTGGTGTCTGTGGGGATGGAGGTTTTTGGTAATTTAAAGGGGAGTCGTCTTTTTGTCCTGCTGAGATCTGGGATGAATCCTCCTGTAGTTCTGATGTAGGCTCTTTCTGTGTCATCTTTTTGGCCATCTTTATCTTGGCTTGTTCGAGCTTTACTGGGCTTATCGTTTGTTTAGGCACTGGTTGTACTTTGTTTTGGAACAAAGCTAATGGTGCATGGTTCACAGAATAGAAAATGTTTGATATCAGCCGTTTCGCTCCTGACCTATTTAAAGAGAAACCATCTCTGTTGAACAAATGTCTCCTCTCCCAAAAGATGTTAAAATTGTCTATGAACGTTACAGTTGTTTGTTTGCATGTTGCATCCAGCCATTTGTTTAACATCAGAACTCTGGAAAACATTTCATCTCCACAATTAATGGGCACGTGAGGGCCGCTGAGAAACACCTTGACATTAAGACCATCAACTAAATTCAGCAGACGAATGTAATCCTCTTTCAGTATTTCTGATTTTCTCAGGGCTGCGTCGCCCAAGGCTTCAGCTTGTATGATGAGTTTTTCCAAGGTCGGGCGTTTTTTCATGATCTCTGTATAAGAAATCTAGGTTAAAGTTGCTCTGAATTATGTGTGGCATATTATTTTTATTTTGTCTTATCCTGATAAATAGTGTCAGTTCCTTTTAGCATTTAGCATACATGTGTAGCTGCCGAGGTGTTTTGTGTTAGCTGTAATTCACTTGCAGCTCCTAGATTACCTAAAACGTCTGTCTGCTTTAATCAAACTTGCAATTTAACAGAAACTATAGTTGCCCGGCCAGTATAACATATCCAAGTTAGCATAAATTTTACTGTACATACAATGCTATCAACAAGTGGCTACCGTCGCTACGTGCTAACAAGCTAACGTAACGTAGCCAGCCTGGATACTAAATGCTATGAAAGTTAGCCAGCATTAGTTAGTTTATCATTGGGACATTATAGCCGTTGATTTAATGTTATATTATAAACAATCACCACCAATCTTTCTGTTAACGTACCGTAATGTCTTTGTGGTGAACTGCGACGCGTCTCTTCAGGTTTGTTGTGTTTTTTCCAGCTATCATGTGGCCATATTCCTTCCCTTCCACTAAAATCAAGCATTTGGGTTTGTTCTCCACTTAAAAGCGAAAATGTGTCCATAGATCACGTCTCCTCTTTCTCCCGAGTCCCGGAGTAGGCTACTCTGTGCCCGCTCCAGGTTTGAAAGTGGGTGTGTGGGAGCTGACGAGGAGGAGGCGGAGGAGGAGACGAGACAGGATTTGAAAAAAACAGAAAATAATAATATATAATTTTCGTCTCGTCTTTGTTCGTGAACTAAAATGTCCATAGATTTTAGTCCAGTCTTTATTTACCGAACTGCATTTTCGTCTCGTCTTTATTAGTCCACGAAAATGATTTCTGATTTACTCCCAGTTATTGTTTATTAGTGGGGATTTTCGTCTCGTCTCGTCTAGTTTTCGTTTGGTGAAAAATGTGCGTTGACGAAAATATTTTCGTCAAGTTTTCGTTAACGAAATTAACACTAGTCTGATGCTGACAGGTTAGCCAGCTGGAAAGATGCCAGAAACATGTTGAGTTTTATTGTTTCAGGGGAAAGAAAAGCTACAAGCCAGAAACATTTCAATGACTTCCAGCAAAGGGTTTTGGGTTATTGTTGGTAAATGTAATAAATAGCTGTAAAGCTGAAACTACCAGAGTTCAGAATTGTCTGCTGTGGCGTCCATCTGAATCCATCATCCATCCATAATGGCAAATATTAAGAATATTATAAGCAATCATTAATTCTCACTTTAAAAGTTGCTTTTAAATTTACTCCAAAAAAGTTAAAAAAACAATCAACTTGTATCTGGATGAACTGTCAAACAAGTTGAGAGCTTGTCACACTGGTTGTGTGGCTGGTGACTCGGTACTTAATCACCTGATGTATGCAGATGATTTAGTAATATTTAGCCCTAGTACTGCAGGGTTACAGCAACTACTAAACATCTGCTCTGAGTATGGTCTGGAACACGACATAAAGTACAATCCATCTAAAAGTGTGATCATGATCTGTAGGAGTAAGGAAGATAAATCTACTGAGTTTCCAGATTTTTTGCTGTCAAATACTGTGCTGGGTGTAACAAATAAAACCAATTATCTTGGGCACATCATCACAGAAAATCTGTCAGACGATCATGATATTTGCAGACAATGTAGATTGTTGTATGCTCAAGCTAATACCCTTGCACGTAAATTCGGTTTATGTACTGATAAAGTCAAAGTGGAACTGTTTAATGCATATTGTACCTCTCTGTACACTGCTCACCTGTGGACTACCTATAGAAAAGTCAACCTGCAAAGGCTGCAGGTGGCCTATAATGATGGTATGCGGTTACTTTTGAAACGTCCAAGATGGTCCAGTGCAAGTGAGATGTTTGTCACAGAAAGAGTTAATACCCTACAAGCTGTTCTACGAAAGGTAATGTATAAGTTTATTTGTAGGTTAAATGCATCTGAAAACGATATTATTTTGTCACTCACTGATACCACACGTAGTGCAATCCGATATCAGTCTAAGCTGTGGAGACACTGGTATTCCTGTCTTCTTAAAGATCCTATTTAATCGATAATGGTACTTGTATTGTGTTTTTATCATTAACTATTTTTATTTTATTTTTATGTATGTATTTATTGGACCATGAGTCCGGAATAAAGTCTGTCTGTCTGTCTGTCTGTCTAGCTATCTAGCTATCTCTCTATCTAACTGGACTTTGTTTCCAGTATGAAGACGTTTCTCTTCCATCCAGGAAGCTTTTTCTATTCCTAATGTCTGGTTTAGCGTTGAGTTCCAGGCTTTAGACAGTAGCCCAACAAAGCCTTGTTATGGCTTAGAAAACATGCAGATTGAACAGAAAGAACAGGTCCAGCCCTTAGTAATGGGGAGTCGTTGAGGTCTTTGTTGGTCTGCAGTACCCGATACTGGCCTATGCCTCTGAAAAGGGAGTGGTTAGGGTCATTGTTGGCCTGGCTGACCAGGCCAGATGTTTTGGTCCCCTGCATAGTGATGAGGGCTTCCATGACAGCAGGGAAGGAATCAACTCTATGTTCTGGGAGTTTGTGTTTGAGGAAAATGCTGTTGAGTTTTTCAGAGACTCCAGCAACATATGGGATGTTTATGCGTTTAATCTTCTCATCGTTATGTTCTGCTGCGTGTCTTTTGGATTTCCTTGATGATTTGACAAACGGCCAGTTTGGGTCTCCACAGGTTTGGAGAGCATCTATGTGTTTCTGTTCTTTGTGCTTCTGTTTTAGTAGCGACATGCTCGGCCCGCTGTTGGAAGGTTCTGATGACGGAGAGTTTGTGTTCCAGTGGGGGGGGGGTGAGTCAAAAAGAAGATATTGGTCTGTGTGAGTGGATTTCCTATAGACTTCAATGTTGAGGTTTCCATCTCCTTTCATGCTCACCAAACAGTCCAGACAAGGTAGCTGGTTGTGGTTGGCGTCCTCTCTGGTGAACTGGATGTTCTGGTCAACCCAGTTGATGTGTCTTATGAAAGCTTCCACTGCTTTTAGCTGGATTTTGAAGAATGCGTCCTCCACATATATAAACCAGTGGTGGGCTCTCCTCATCCTCATCCTGGTGTTTCCAGGTGAGGGTGTCTGTGATGTTCACCCCCAGGAATTTGGTGCTGCTGATGAGCAGCATGGATCCAGACTCTTCAAACCTGTTCACAATGTTAGAATGGGGGTAATAAGAACTACAGTCCAACTTTAAGACCAATAATAAATGTTTAAACTTTGCACTCTGGTCTCCGTATTTCTAGATAACAACATTATAAAGAGAAGTGCTTAATAAATAAATTGCACTGCCAGGAAAAAGAACAACATGATGATAAAATTGTGCGTCACTTCTAAACATTAGTGAGGACCTGCTGAATGTCCCGCCCTCATTAATATATCATCCATTGGGGTTTGTTTGTCTTTATAAAGGAGTCGGCCGTCTGCTGTTGTCACTTCTTAGCCTCCTGAGAACTAAACAGTGACTCATCTTCATCAGAGCGGTGAGACTTTTACATGCTGAGCTTGAATTAGTTTAACTTTGATATCATGTATTTTAACACTAACTTGTCTTTTTCTTCATAGAAATAGTGATTAACCATCATCATCATCATCATGAAGACTCTTTTGCTCCTTTCGGTTCTTCTCTGTGCTGCATTTTCAGGTCTGCATGCAAACATGCCCTCAGTGATGGATTATATTGGTCTATTAACAGCCTTCTAGAATTGATCATGAACTAACTGTTCTCCCTGATTTTCTCTGAAGCTCCTGCTGAAGAACAGAAGCCTTTAGGTCAGTATCATTTGGCCAAAAACACCTTGACAGTGACACTGTGATGTCATCTAAATCTGTCAGATTTCAAGGTTTGGATTTGATTTCTCTCTAGAAGCAGCACTGGATGTCCAAACCCTGGAAACCGCTGCTGAACCAGGTCTGTGGAATCATTTCTGGTTCAGTTTTTACCATCAAGTTGTTTTCCTGCAGACTGAGAACACGCTAACAGTCACACTGGAACGTCTAATGTGTCTGACTTCAACATTTGCTTCTTATTTCTTTGTAGAAGCAGCATTAGATGTCCAAGCAGAGGAAAGCGCTCCTGAACAGGGTCAGTGGAATCTGTTCTCTTCCACTTTTGATCATCCAATGGTTTTCCTTTAGAGCAGCCGGTCAAATCTGGGAAGCTGTTGGTCAAACTGTTTTCCAGTAGTAGTAAATCTAATGAGCTCTCTGTAGTTAGCGCTGACAGTCATGGAGGGAAGGCTTTGGTTTAAATGATGCTCAGTAGATTTAGTCTGTTCTGTTTTAACAGGTTGATGATAAAATGCTATTCTAATGCTCTTCATAGCACCACCAATGTCAAAGTGTGATCATCCATTAATCCAGTGGTTCCCAAAGTGTGGGGCACGCCCCCTGGGGGGGGCGCAATGCCATTGCAGGGGGGGCGCGGGAAGCGGTATGGATGAATGAAGAAAAAAAAACAGTGCTTGCTTGACTGAGCATAATGGACAGTTGTGACACTGCAGCCCAGATTTGAGAAGATTTGCAGCAACAAACAGGTTCACTACACTGAAAAGATGGGAGGATTAAAGTACAAAGAAAAAACTCTCAGGGAGCTGTTCAATGTTTTCACTCTATCCTCCTCACAGAGGCTTTTTTAATGTATTGATGATAGCAAAGTTAAATATTGTTACAAATAAAATTTAAAAAAAGAAATATGTTTAAAATAACACAGACAAAAAAGAATCCTCTTCTAATCTACACTATAGAACTATGAAAAAATACAGTTACACAAAAGTGTTCCACTGTAAAGATGGTGTAGTTTGTTTTGTTGCAACCTGAAGTGTGAAATAAACTTCAGTTACACAAAATATGTGTATAGGTTTATTATATCTGGTTGAACGATGTGTGTGCCCAGTTGATTATTGTTTTTGTTTTTTTTGGGGTGGGGGGGGCGTGGAGATTTTATTGTAATCCAAAGGGGGGCCCAGAAGAAAATCTTTGGGAACCACTGCATTAATCTAAGCAACACTTCATGTTTTTTCTCCATGTCCTGCAGCTCATTTCAGCGTCTGTCCAGCTGGTTGGTCGGCCTTTGAATCCCGCTGCTATAAGTTGATCAAATCTTATAAGACCTGGTTTGATGCCGAGGTAACATCAATCCTCAATGTGCAGATTTTACATTAAGGCTGCTTCACACCGCAGAATATTAAGCCCTGATCTTCCTCTTCTGCTGATTATGGAAGCGCCTCTTGAGATAATCTTAACAGATATTCCTAACACGTTGAGTCTGCTAACAGTAATCTGGTCCACTCAGTAGAACATCGGGAGCAATCCAACCTGAAATCAGGAATATTAAACATGGTGCCTCAATATTCTTGTGGTTCTCTGAGGAACGATCAGCATGGCGTCCGCTTAATGTGACGTATAACTAATCAAGAAGAGCAGTGAGGGAATCTAAAACACAGACAAAAAGATAACTGCAATGTCACAGATCATTTTAAAGCTAACTGTAAAGCTAATTAGTGACTAAGCAGATGATTTACTGATCTGTAGTTGTGTTAGGAAAAAAAACAACATGAAAAATGAGAAGATTTTAAACCAAGTGTGTGAATTTGTTTTGTAATTGTGAAAGATAGAAAATAATCTACAATTAAATGTCTCCAAAGTTACAATGCACAAAAATCTTGATCTCTTTAACATCTGTGTCTTTTAGGAGTACTGCAATGAGCTGGGAGCCCAGCTGGCTTCAGTCACCGACCCAAGACAGAAAACCTACCTCAATGGTTTGCTCGAAGCGGAGGGTCAGTCCGGTGCATGGCTGGGAGGATTCTACCTGCAGGTCTCCACCAGAACTTATTATTATTATTTACACATCAAACTCTCCATCTGCTGCTAAATATAGTTCTCTTTCTACAAGAATACATGACAGAGAAAGTAGTAACTCATGCATGTTTTGTATCTTCAGAGTGAGTGGATGTGGATCGATCGTAATTATTTCTACTACACCAACTGGTTCATTCAGGCACCTGGCACCAGCCACCCCTGCATTTACATATACATTAACTGTAAGTATTATTAGTAAAACTCTAGTTAACATCTATAAAACAAGAATGTGAAGCAGTTTGAGAGGCTTTGTAACATGAAGAAGGATTGGTTTTTATCCATCACCATTACATCAACCTGCTAGTGACGTGCACGGATGGGAGAGGAGTATAAAAGTGTGTAAAAGTGCCCTGTCAGAGCCCAAAACACGTATTAAAGTAGCTCATGGTAGCCTTATGTGGGCTAAAGCCCCCCACCTTTGGAGGCCAAAGCTGTATTAAGGTGCAGAACGCGCTAAAGTCTCCTCCTGGGAGCCAAATCACATGGCTAAGCGCTCTCTTTGGAGCCAAAAGGTATGCTTCACTTTCACTTTATTTTTGGTCAATTATAACAAATCTACAATTGACCAAAAAAAGGAACAGGCTGAAGCAAATCTTCTTCTTGCCTACCCTGTTTTATACGTACAACCTTTACAACCTACCAGCTTCTTTACAGTACGTATAGAAATATTCAAATATACATAACAACGTAGGATTTTATCCTTTTACATTTTAAAGCCCTCTCCTTGAACCGCCACCTTAACGTGATGGAGGGGTTTCAGTGCCTGGGTGATCCCAGAGGCTATGTTGTCGGGGGCTAAATGCCCCTGGTAGGGTCTCCCTTGGCAAACAGGCTCTGGGTGACAGGTCAGACGAAGAGCGGTTCAAAAACCCTCATGACGAGAAATACAGCAAGGCAAGTGACGTCACCCGGTACGGCGGAGCCGGGACCCCACCCTGGAGCCAGGCCTGGGGTTGGGGTTTGTTGACCCGGCCGGGCCCAGCCCGAAGGAGCGACGCGAGGCCATCCCCCAGTGGGCCCACCACCTGCAGGGGGAACCATGAGGGACCGGTTCAAAGTGGATTGGGCAGCAGCCAGAGGCGGAGACCTCTGCGACCTGATCCGTGGGCACTTAGACTGGCTCTGGGGACGTGGAATGTCACCTCACTGGCGGGCAAGGAGCCCGAACTTGTGCGGGAGGTGGAGCGATACCAGCTAGAAATAGTTGGGCTCGCCTCTACGCACAACCAGGGCTCTGGAGCCCAGCTCCTTGAGAGAGGCTGGACTCTCCTCTACTCTGGAGTGACCGGCGGGGAGAGACGGAGGGTGGGGGTGAGGCAGCTTGTCTCCCCCCAGCTCAGCCGTCTCGTGTTGGAGTTCACCCCGGTAGACGAGAGGGTCGCATCCCTTCGCCTTCGGGTTGAAGGGAGGACTCTGACAGTTGTTTCGGCCTATGGGCCGAACGGCAGTACGGAGTACCAGGCCTTCTTAGCATCCCTGGGGAGGGTGTTAGAAAGTGCCCCTCCCGGGGATTCCATCATTCTACTGGGAGACTTCAACGCCCACGTGGGAAATGACAGTGACACCTGGAGGGGTGTGATCGGGAGGAACGGGCCCCCAGCTCTGAACCAGAGTGGTGTCTCGTTATTGGACTTCTGTGCAAATCACGGACTGTCCATAATGAACACCATGTTCAGGCATAAGGATGTCCATCGGTGCACTTGGCACCAGGACACCCTAGGCCGAAGGTTGATGATCGACTTTGTAGTCGTATCTTCTGATCTTCGGCCGCATGTTTTGGACACTCGGGTGAAGAGAGGGGCGGAGCTGTCCACCAACCACCACCTGGTGGTGAGCTGGATACGCTGGAATAGGAGGAAGCCTGAAAGACTCGGCAGGCCCAAACGAGTAGTGAGGGTCTGCTGGGAATGTCAGGGACATGTTCAACTCCCATCTCCGGGAGAGCTTCTATCAGTTCCCGGGGGAGGTTGAAGTCATGGAGTCCTAATGGGCTGTGTTCTCTGCCTCTATTGTTGATGCAGCTGCCCGTAGCTGTGGCCGTAAGGTTTGCGGTGCCTGTCGTGGTGGCAATCCCCGAACCCGGTGGTGGACACCGATAGTAAGGGATGCCGTCAAGCTGAAGAAGGAGTCTTATCGAGCTTGGCTGGCTTGTGGGACTCCTGAAGCAGCAAGCAGGTACCTTGAGGCCAAGTGTGTCGCGGCCTGGGCGGTTGTAGAGGCAAAATCTCAGGCCTGGGAGGAGTTCGGAGAGGCCATGGAAAAAGGCCCTTTGGCCTTTTTTGGCCCTTGACTGCGACTAGAAATCCTGTCGACAAATATAAACAAACCTTGCAAATTAGATTTATTCTCTCTTAATTCAAATAATTCCTGAATACCTAAAGGAGACTTTTGTGCACTGCTTTATACATTACTTCCAGTACTTTTATATAAACAATATCTTTGAATTTCAATGTATCGCTTTGAATGAAGAGTTTATCAGTTGCTTTATGGCGTCCCGCCTTATTAATAAGCTTTAGAGCTTTTTTTGCAACTTAACTAACCTATCAATAATTGTTTTACTTGCATTTCCCCATTCTTCTGAACAATAAGACAAATAAGACATGACCAAAGGGGAATATATAATATGTAGGCCTTTGATATTTATTAAACATTTTATTTTAAACAATTTTCCAATAGTTTTTGCAGCTTTATTTCTAATATATTCTATGTGAGGCTTCCAACTAAGTTTGTTTTCTATAATAATCCCTAAAACTTTTCTCCCATAAACTCTTTCAATTTCAACTTGTCATGATGGGTTTCTGAAAAGCCCAGTATGCAGAACACCACGGAAACGGATGAAAAGTTTAACAAGTTTTATTGAGCACAAGCACATGGAATAAACACAGAAACTGGTTCAGGCCTGGGGGCAGGTTCACTGGAGTCTGTGAGGATGACAGCTCAGTTAGCTTGGGAGCAGATGAGTTTGAGTTTGAGAGTTTCTGATTTATACCTTGAGAAGTCCGGGTTAGGCTTTGAGAGAGGAACTGTTGGGTCCAGAGACTGTTTAGTTCAGCAGAGTCCAATAACCGCTTCAGCGTCTTACTTCTAGCGTGAGGGCAGACCTTGGCTTTGGGTTTCCAGCTCTTAGTCCAGAGCAGCATGGGTTTCCAGAGAAGAGTCTTCAGGTTTGGCTCAGAGGGCAGGCTCGGCAGGTTAAGCTCATCCAGAGCTTACAAGGAAAACTGGATTCCTGAAAGCAGAGACAAAGAGGGATTAGAATCCAATCAGGAATCAGGAGCAACAAAGGTTCTTAGAAGAAGCTAGGCTCAGGTGCTAACCAAACTGGATAAACACTGCGGCGTTGAGGCAAGGTCTGAAGGCAGGTTATATAGCAGTGGATCCTCTGATGATGAGATGCGCCTCAGGTGTGTCGAAGGCTCAGCTCAGGAGGATCCACGGTGAACTCTGCTGGAGAAAGGTGGAACTTCTCCAGATCCCAACACAACTCCATTTATACATTTATGCTTAAATGCAAAACATGCGCTAAATTGACAACAGTGCAGTTTAGACGCCTTTTTTCCCCTTTCCGCCTCTGTCCTTCGTAAGGTTTGTGCACGACTGGCTGCAAGTTAGGCTCCTGAATAAAGATCCAGATAGTGAATGTACTCCGGCTGACCTGAAGGGTTTTATCTTTTAGCTTTCTAACAGATAAACCTCAGATAAATCTGATTTCTGTTCTACTAATGGATGCATTGAACTAATTAGTTTATACATTTTTATTACAGATGGCTGGAGAAATTCTGCGTGTTCCACTACAAGGTACTTCATTTGCTCCAAGAACCCATATGGCTGTTAATAATCTGCAGTCTTTGGACGGTCCAGATGAGACGCCTTCTTCTTTGCATACTGACAAACCTTTTTGTATTTGCTTTGAAATAGTTTTTTATGCATATATTTTATACAATGGATGAATTGGTGATTTTTATGTGAATGTTAGTGATGATAAAATGGACATTTTGTTTTTATAAATAGGACAGATAATGCAGAACTTGAAACAGGAGTGTCCAACCAGCCCTGGTTGGTTCTGTTTTTAGGTGATGAATTCCAGCACTTGTGCCCTTAATTCTATTACTATTCTAAGGTTTAACACTGAAAATGCCTTTTATATGTCTGATAATAAATCAATGAAGTCTAACAAATGAATCATGCACATTATTTCATTTCTGGTGAGCATGTTGAGGATATGAGTGAAATGCAACAACTCAGTGTCTCTGCTACTTAGTGTCCAACTTGCACCATGATTCACTTTAATTCAGTTTATTTCTATGGCGCCGATCAAAAAGAAACTTTACAGTTCACCAGATCATCCAGTCAATGAGGTTTGAAATGGATTTCTGGAAGCAGACCTGTTTACATCTGTGTATTTTAAGCTAAAGGGATAAACTGAAGGGATAAACGGGTATTGACTATGGGTATGCTAGTCTGACCGGGTATAACCGTCTGACAGAACATCGGCACTGAGGTATCTTGGAACTAACGACATCAGCCAATCCAATCACAGTAACGTAAGTCTTCAAATAAATGGAAAAAGAGGAATATAGCAGACAGTAACACAGCATGGATGGTTCAGTCGGGCTCAGTGAGCATTAGCATTCAGTTTAGAACTCTGAAGAACCATCAGCAGTTGAATCAGACAACTTCTTTCTTTTTTATTTTTTTATTTTTATTTTTTTTTTCAAAGTTTTCAATACAACATTAATAACACAGAACAGTTCGACATAGAGAGCAGTTGGCAAAATTACAGCTTGTTGAAAGTAGCGTTGGATCATGGACCATCTTGAAGCACAGCACATTTTAACCTGTAGGAGTCCCATTTTGACCAAAGTTTGTGAAAAATGTCCAGTTTCAAGTGAATTTTAAAAGTAATTTGTTCCATGTTTCTTATTTCAGTCATAATTTCAATCCAGTTTGAAATCGTGGGGGCCGACTGCGTCATCCATTTCTTAGTTATGGCTTTTTTTCCAGCAGCAAGCATTATATTCCAAAGGTATTTGTTTACTGTGTCCATTGCCGGTGTTTTCAGTCCAAGGTTCATGGTCATGAAGTTGAAAGGGATGGTGACATTATAAACAGTTTGCATTACATTGTTCATGTCTTTCCAATATTTCTGGATAACTGGGCATTCCCAAAACAAATGATAATGATGCGCCTTTAGGCACCCACATCCTCTCCAGCATCCAGTGTTCCCTTGTGAATAATGAGCGCTTTGACATGGTGTTATAAAGAAACGTGCGATAGTTTTCCAGCTAAATTCTTTCCAGATATGTGACTTTGTTGTCTTCCATTGAGATAAACATACACTTTCCCATTCATCCTCAGTTAAAGTAAATCTACCTTCATTTTCCCACTTATTTTTAATATAGGTAGTAGAATGGTTGTCTGGGCTATTAATACAAATGTATAATTTTGATATTAACCCTCTAGGAAGATTTGATTTATATGCTTTAATGAAGAGATCTATCAATGGGTTGTCATCATTCTGTTTGATTTCTACGTTGTAGTAATTTCTTATCTGTAAGTACCTATAGAAATCTTGATTCTCCAAGCCAAATGTTTCTTTTATCATTTCAAAACTTTCCATGTGATTTTGTTTTACAATTTGGTAGAACATTTTCAGGTCTTTCTGAATCCATAATTTAAATCTTGCATCTGTATTATTAGGCATGAAGTTTGTATCGTAAGCAAACCAATTTAAAATTTTTATGTTTCTCTTAAGTTTGTGTGTTTTAAGCATATCTTTCCAGGTGCTCAAAACAGAATTTACCCAGGGATTCTTTACCTGTTTGATTTGATCCAGTCGTTTTTCATCTGCTAATAAAGCTTGCATTGGGATATTTGGTAATAGGTTACATTCAATGTTTTTCCACTGGGCATCATATTTGGGATCACACCAGTACAACAAAGTTCTGATTTGAGCTGAAATAAAGTAATTTTTTAAACAGGGTAAGCCCCAGCCCCCCTTTCCTTTTGTTAATTGGAGAGTTTTGAGTCGAATGCGGGGTTTTTTACCTTGCCATATAAATCTTGTCATGGTTTTGTCCCATTCCTCAAATAGTTTGTTAGGAATGGAGATTGGAAGAGTTTGGAACAAGTAAAGAAATCTGGGAAGGATGTTCATCTTTATAGTCTCGATCCTTTGGCTTAGAGTTAAATGGGGGATAAGATTCCATTTTTCTAGATCTTTCTTAATGGTGTTAAAAAGAGGGGTGTAGTTCTTTGCCAAGATTGTAGACAACTCCCTATGTAGCACCACCCCCAGGTATTTAAGAGATGTGCTTTGCCATTTAAATGGATATGTTTTTCTGAAAGTTAGGGGTGGTTGCCAATAGGAGAGAATTTCAGTTTTTTGTATGTTTAGTTTGTATCCGGACAGTGGACTAATTTTTTGGAGGAAAGCCATCACTTTGGGTATTGAAGTTACTGGGTTAGACAAATACAACAAAACATCATCTGCATAGCAGGCTATTTTATGTTCTACTTTTTTGATGACTACACCACTGATTGATTTTGATTGTCTAATGTATTGGGCTAATGGTTCCAGGTATAAAGCAAACAACAAAGGCGACCAAGCGCAACCCTGTCTCACTCCTCTTTCCAAAATTAAAGCTTTTGTTAGGTTGCCATTAATTTTAATTCTTGAAATAGGGTTATCATATAGGGCTCTAATATTTTGGATTATTAGGTTATCGATTTTGAATTTTTCCAAAACTTGGAATAGATAAGGCCAACTGACCGAGTCAAATGCCTTTTCTGCGTCCAAACTGATTATTACTGCTTCTTTTTGTTGTGTTTGTATGTAATTCATTATGTGTAAGGTTCGTCTTATGTTGTCTTGAGTCTGTCGTCTGTAAATAAACCCTGTTTGGTCATTATGAATTAATTTAGGAAGTATTTGTTCCATTCTTTTAGACATAATTGAGGTGTAAATGCGATAATCTACGTTTAGAATCGAAATTGGTCTGTATGAGCCGCAGTCCAACCGATCTTTCCCTTCTTTAGGTATGAGTGTTATAATGGCTTCTTTCCAGCTAGGAGGGGTCTGAGCATTTTTGAGGATCCAATTGAATGTGGTTAAAAGTATAGGTACGAGTGTTTCTTTTAAGGCCTTATACCACTCTGAGGTGAACCCGTCACTACCTGGACTTGAGTTGTTGCGTAATCTTGTAATGGCGTTTTGTATTTCCAATACGGTTATTTCTGCTCTTAGTTTTTTGTTTTGTTCTTCAGTCATGGAAGGTAGGTTAAGACCGTCCAGAAAGGCTTTTATTTCATCTTCTTTCCCTTCAGAAATTTTAGAGAACAGATTTTTGTAATAAGTTTCAAATGTAGATTGTATCTGTTCTTGTTTTGTCAAAATTGTACCTTTCAATTTGTCTCTGATCTTAAAAATAGCTCTTTCAGCTTGTTGTTTTCGGAGTTTCCAGGCTAATAGTTTTGTAAACTTAGGTCCATTTTCGTAATACTTCTGTTTGGTAAAGAGAATTTTCTTAATTATTTCTTGTGAGGATAGGTCGTTAATTTCTGTTCTAATTTTTTTATTTCTTGCAGTGTTTGAGGGTCTTTATTTTGGGCATGTTCAATTTCTAATTGTTTTAGTTTTTTTTGAAGTTCATCTAAAGTTTTTAGTCTTTGTTTCTTTTTTGCCGCAGTTATGGCTATGATTTTGCCTCTTAACACAGCTTTGGCTGCGTCCCACAATATGGATGGTGTTATTTCACCAGTATCATTTTCTTCCTGATAGATACTAATATCGTTTATAATTTTTGTTTTGAATGAAGGATCATTTAATAGGCTGGTATTGAACCTCCAGAGTGTGTTTTTTTGTTTTTCATCCAGTTCTATGTTAATGTAGATTGGGGCATGGTCACTTAGATCTATTGTTCCTATATCAGCATCTATTATTTTTGACCTATCTTGATTAAATATAAAAAAGTAGTCTATTCTAGTATAGACATTGTGTGGGGTAGAAAAATGGGTGTATTGACGAGTATTTGGGTTAATTTCCCTCCAGATGTCAATTAATCCTATATTTTGTAATAATTTACGGAATTTATGGTTTATTGTTTTTATGGTTGTACTTGTATTTGAAACGTCCATGGAGGGTTGAAGATGTAGATTATAATCTCCTCCGTTTATAAGAGTTCCCTCAGAATGGTTGGCTATTAAGTCCATAATGTTAGTATAGAAGGCGATATCGGCCCCTGGTGGAGCATATACGTTTAGTAGAGTGAACATCTGTCCATTAATGTTTCCTTTTACCAGAATATATCTACCATCTTTATCTTTATGTATGAAACTCTGCTCAAAACTGATTCCATTTGAAATTAGTATTGCAACACCTCTTTTATGTTTACCACCGTATGAGGAATAGTATACTTTAGTGTAACCAAATTTATTCAGTTTTTGGTGTTCCAAATCGCTTAAATGGGTTTCTTGTAGGTATACAATATCAATCTTTTCTTTTCTCATTTTAGTTAATATTTTTGACCTTTTGATTGGGTTAAGTATGCCGTTAACATTAAAGGATGCCACTCTTATTTTTTCAGATGCCATTAGTAAAGCTGTACAATGTTAATGTAACTAAGTCATTGTGATTGTGGTACTCTCTAGTCGAATAAAACACACAAACATAAGAACAATTGGAACATACAATGTAAAAAAAAAAGAAAAAATGGATCCATGTCCAAGTGGGACAAGGAGTCCAGGACCTGATCAAAAAGAGATCAAAAAGTGGAGGGAAAACCGTTCCTTGGGAGGGGCCCTCCGATGTGACTCCTTTAATAGGTAGAACCCTGATTAGAAACATAAGAACACTGTACTCTCTTACCTTTGTTTAGGTTAACCCTATTTTCTAACTTTAAATTTTTTTATTTACTTTTTTTAAATTGTATTTTTATTTTATTTATGTTTTAGACCATTGGAATCAAGTCAATTGAGTGAGCTTATAGGTTTGAGTTTAATAATTTGAGATTGCAGTTAGTCTATTTTAAGAATTAAGTATTAACCAAGATTTTAGATATTCAACAAATAATTCCTGTCCGTCTAAACATGTTAGTTAGGAAATAGAACACTCTGGTAATCATTACAACATCACATTTTGACTGTCTATTCATTCTTTACCCCTTTTTACTTCTCCATGCTCCTTATTTTCTTGATTAGTTCGTCTGCTTCCTTGGGGGTTTTGAAAGTGTATTTTTTACTTTCAAATGTCACCAGTAGTATTGCTGGAAATGCAAAGCCAAACCGGAGATTCTTTTTCTTCAGCTCTTCACAGATGTGGCGAAACTCAGCGCGTTGTTGGCGGACCCCTTCCGCCAGGTCTGGAGTGAAGTAAACCCTCTTCTCTCCGTAGAAAAGTTCTCTTTTTTTCCGCGCAGCCTGCAGCACTCGCTCCTTGTCCCGATGATTCAGGAACCGCATGATCAGAGGTCTGGGGGGGTCCGCTTCTCCTCTTCTCTGCCCAAGCCTGTGTGCCCTCTCGATCGTGAAGTTAGGGAGCGGGGTTCTTGATCCAGTCAGAATCTTGGGAATTATGCGTTGCAGGAAGTCCTCCGTGTCCTCACCTTTCTCTTCAGATTCTGGGATCCCATGCAGTTTAAGATTCGCTCTGCGTCCTCTTGATTCCAGATCTAGAAGTTTGCTTTTCATCATGTTGTTTTCAGCTCGTAGTGACTTAACCTCGGCTTTCAGTTCAGTCAGCTCGTCTGCGTTGTCCGAGATCCGCTGCTCTGTTTCGGACACGCGCTGCTCGCTAACACCCAGCTCTCCTCTCATTTCTTTCATCTCCGCGTAAATCTGGTCAAATCTTGTGTTGTATTCTGACTTTATCTCAGTCTTTATGGATGCCATCTCTGCCTTGAGCTCGATTAGCATGGTCATAATTTGATCCAGAGTGGTACCTTTCGTTATTTCTCCCCCGGAAATGTGTTCAGGTCTGGGAGGATCCACACCTGTTGCTGCGGGCTCCCCGTGTGTGGAGTCTGGCTGCTCCGTCATGCTAGTGTTAGCATCGGGAGCTAGCTTTCCCCGTAGAGCACACTCTGTCAGTTTTGGCTGCTTGGATGTCGTTGGGGTCTTCGCTTTTAGTTGCTTTTTCACGTTAGCCATATCTCGCAGTGTTTTTTGGTCTGTTAATCTTATTCTCGAAGGGTATTTTGTAGGTTTTTAGTCCATGTTGGCAGAGAGCTACAGCCGAGCGACCACTTACGCCCGCGCCATCTTGGAATCCCAGACAACTTCTTTCAGATAAAACACAAACAACACATGTAAGAATATCTACCAATTTCTCACCTAAGCAGCGTATTGATTGAACGTCAGATGAACAGACGGGAAAAGAGGTTTACTTGTTGGCTCAGTGGAATGGAGGAATTTGATTCAGTCTGGGAGTTCAGCTTGGTTCAGTTCAGAAAGCAGTCTGTTCATCCAACAGGCAGCTCTCTGAGAAATTTGAGTTACTCTGATGCATTAATACCTTGAAAAGGAGGTCCCCTTTAAACGGCGGTAGGTAGCTTGTAGCAGCGGCTCAGACGGCGACATCACAGTTCCCAACAGCAGCCGGACCAAAGGCTTCGGCCGTTTCACAGTGGCAGAACCATTGTTGCACGGATCAGCGGCTTCTAGCGGCTCATTGGCAAACAGCAATTTGGCCCGGCTCTTCCGTGGCCAGCAAACGTGGGGCGACCACAACTGGAGAGTTTTCTCATCTGCTTCAGCAGGCATATTCACAAAACAATGCGTTCAATTTGGTTTGAAGCGCAGGAAAAGCAACGCACTACATTCAGCACTTTCTGAATCGTAGGCAGTGTAGTCTGAATCGGCCAGCAAGCACAGACTCTTCTCTGGAGGGGATTTGGTGGCTACATATGTAGCTTCAGCTGAAAACCAACGTAGTCTCCTCTATCAAGGCCGGAAAGCAACAGGAAAAAGAGATCTGAATGAGAGTCGACTCTTTTGCAGAGATGTGTCGTCATGGGGGAGTCGTTCTTGCTTACGTTATTGGCATTTGATCTTCAGCCGTACATTAGGGCTCAAGGAGTTGTCTGGCTGTCTTGGCTAACATGCCTCTTCAACATAATTTGGAGGTTGGGGAAAGTAGCCCTGGATAGCCAGACTCAGGTGGTGGCTCCTCTGCAGGAGAAGTCACCATCTCCAGAACACAGAGGGTGTGACCAACTGTAGGGTATCACACTTCTCAGCCTTCCTGAGAAGGCCTATGCCAGTTTGGTGGAGAGGAAACTGGCATAGGCCTGAGTTTTCAGAGTTCCTTTCTGATTTGGTATTAAATACTGACAGGGTCATCATAGTGGGAGATTTTAACATCCATGCTGACATTGAAGGCGATAGCTTAAGAGCAGCCTTTAATGCTATCTTAGACACTATTGGCTTTGTTCAAAATGTGAATAGTCCCACGCATTCTCATCTTCATACTTTGGATCTTGTGCTGACATACGGCATAGAATGTGAAGAAATTACAGTATTTCCTCACAACCCTGTCCTCTCTGACCACTTTCTAATAACCTTCAGGATTACTTTAACAGAGTTCTCCTCCCCCAAAAGAAGGTTACATTTTAGTAGATTTTTATCAGATAGTGCAGTTATAAATTTTAAAGAATCTGCTTCACTTTCTCTCTCCTCTGTGTCGCTGAGCAGTGCTGCAGAGTGCAAAAGCATAGCTTATTCACCTTCACAGGTTGATGATTTTGTTGATGTGGTTGCTAGTTCTCTGCGTACTGCCTTAGACAACGCAGCTCCTTTGAAAATGAAAACCGTTAAAAATAGAAAGCTTGCTCCTTGGTTTAATGCAGAGCTGAGCACTTTGAAGCAAAATGCTAGGAAACTGGAGAGAAAATATCGCTCCACAGGCCTGCGGGAGTCCTTCCTAGTCTGGAAAAATGGTTTACTGCTGTATAAGAGGACCCTTTGTAAAGCAAAAGCAGCATACTTCTCCTCATTAATAGAGGAGAATAAGAATAATCCTAGATTTCTTTTTAATACAGTTGCCAAACTCACCCAGAGCCATAGCTCTGTTGAACCGTCCATTCCACCTGCTCTTAGCAGCAATGATTTTATGGGATTCTTTATAAATAAGATTGATCTTATTAAAAATAAGATCATTAGCACTCCTCTATCCGTGATTGATTTGTCTCTGCAGGGTGAGGCAGCATCTGAGGTAGTCATGGAATCTGAACCGGGTTTAGACTGCTTTGATCCAGTTGAACTTTCAGAGTTAGCAAAACTATTGTCTTCATCTAAACCTTCAACTTGGATGTTAGATCCAGTTCCAACCAGGTTATTTAAGGATATAACCAATATGCAGCTATGGACATTTTTCCAGTAATGGATATTTGAAACTAGCAGCAACATCAGAGATGTGCAGAATGACAGCAGCAGGTTATTTAACTGACTAAGGTTTCTATCATTACATTTGATTTGATTTGTTCCTGCTCCCGGTGGTTGGAACCTTTATTCCACTCTGGATTCTCATCAGTCTTTGTTGACTTTACAATAAAAAATAAATAAATAAATAAAAAATTTTAAAAACTTCGGTATTCATTCTTTTCCTGCTTTGTGTGTCAATTGTCACGGTTGCTAAGCAACAGAGCATACGGCGGTAAAACCCGCCGAAGCGTAGACCTGTTTAAATTCACAGCCAAAACTCTTCCAGTCTCCTTATTTTCAAGGACTTCGAAGGATCCGGTCCAGGTAGACCGCGTCCTGGAAGGATCCAGCCCATGAATTCTAACAGAGTCTAAGTCTGAAGTCTAAGTCCAAAAATAGTTGTAAAAATGTGGGCTTTGTTTCTTCCATCTGATTTAATCCCACTTTAGTCCAATAATAGACGTTGAAAAGATGTTTTTCCAATGATCTAAAAAAAAAAGAAGAAAAAAAAAACTTTTCACCTTTCGCTTTGCAAACAAAGCAGGCATTGTTTGGACGTAAATCATGTTGTCTTTTCAGCCAATTTTTGCTAGGTGGGTTAATGCCCATCAGTAAATCTCCTTCCATCCAAGATGGTATTTCTTGAATCATAGATTAGCTGCTTTCTCCTTGTTCTATGAAGGAGGAAGGATATTTCTCCTTATCAACAATGATGGTGATTCCAGTACATGAAGAGCCTGCAAGATAAGGCTGCAGGAAAATGTATTCAGAAAGGGACTTCCATTAAATAAAATAAAATAAAATAAATGTTTTAATTTCTGCTCAGAAGCTGTTTATTTCCTATGATGTTTTTTTTTTTTTTCTCGCCTTTTGGAATGATTATTTTCTTAAACCTTTTTATTGTTTTGCACATTTTGGATACTTATGTCTACCTCTATGCTTTCAACCTAATTGTTTTGCAAAATGAATGAAATTTCTATTCCATTAAAATCATTCCTAGTTCACCTGATGATGAGTAGAGGAGGCGACGTTCAGTAGATTTAGGATGTGTGTGGTTCAATCTGACGCCTCAAACCTCTTTGATTAAAACCTTCTGCCTGTAGTTGCATTGCCGGCTGAGATCCTCATGGCCTTGATGCAACACACATAAACTCATTCACAGTGTCATATTTAATCATATTTTCACACTCATATAACTGTAAATGGTTATAGCGTATCTAAATGTCACGTTCAGGGTGTAGGGGTGTAAATAATAATCGTTTTGTATCGATGCATCGATCCAAAAGCCGACGATCCGATGCATCGACACGTCCGCAAGATAATCGATTAATGTTTTTTTTTTTCCCTCCGGTCTATTTTTATCCATTTGCTCCTGGGCGTAACTCTCCTCCCTCCCTGCGGTGGCGCTAAACTTATTTTGCCCTCCTACCGCGTTTCCTGGTTATACTCTTACAGCAGTTTGTTGCAGCAAGCTTCACACAGACATTTTTAAATTATGCTCAATATTGAAGCGTGGTCTGAGTTACACACTGTGGGTCTAGATACGGCCGAGGCGGCGAGGAAGTGGGGGCGAGTTTAGTCCGACGACGGAGGGAAAAAAGAGCGGAGATTCAGCTGGAAAAAGGCTCCCAGCGTTCTCGCGCACCTCGCTCTTCTAGCAGGTCAAACTTCACGAGTTGTTTTCCGCAATTTCGGTCATAAAAACAAAACAAGCCGGCCTCCTGTCTGGTGCACTGTTTGCGGTCAGCTACAATCTGGGAGAGGTGCAGCGGAGCGTCTCTCAAGGGGCGGTGACGTCAACACTCTGGAGCCTTCTTCTTCTTCTTTTTTTTAATGGCGGTTGGCAAACAACTTATAGGTGCATTACCGCCACCTTCCAGAATGGAGTATGGACCAGACAAACTATTATATTCTCCCTAAAATACCCGTTCTTCTTAGAAAATTAAAAATACTACCAAAAACTACATCCCCAGATGACCTTTGAAACAATTCCCTTATATCTAGTTTACTTTTATTCCTGTCTAACTCTCTACACAACATCTCTCTTTCCTGAGTATATTTATTAAATTCTAAAAAAATATGTTGGACAGTTTCTTTGGAGCCGAGGTATTGCATTGAACTCATTACACTGATATTGTGCAGTATTTTTACAGTATTTTTTGATGCAACTTTTCTACTTCTGTTATTTGCTGTTGTTTCTAAAGAAAATGCATAACGATATTACAGCTTTCATTGATTTATTTCAAACTTGAAACTTTGTTTAGTCTGTAAGGTGTAAAAAAAAAATAATAATAATAATAATAAAAAAATTAACCGATTAATCGATTAATCGAATCGAATCGAATCGAATCGAATCGTGGTGTATTCTTAAGTATCGAAAATAATCGAATCGTTGGGTCAGGAAATCGATACTGAATCGAATCGCCATGATGGATGTGATTTACACCCCTATCAGGGTGTAAAACTTTGCTCTCCTTTATTGAATGACTTCTTTGTTGGAAACGTGACGTTCTGTGATCGTAGAATGATTTACTCGGCTGATTAGAAACTGGGTTGTTGTTTTTTCTTGATCTTTACTGCAGACCATAAACATTATATCCCTTAAGAAGGTTATCGAAACATGGTTGATGTTTTTATGCTCGTTTTCCCTCCCTGCCTCAATTATTATTTATTCCTCTCACCTGTTTCCTCTGGTTTATATTCAGTTCAGCCTGAGCATTCAGGGCCAGATCATTAACTGTTTTTCTGTTAGCCGTCTGTTTAATTTATTTCATAGTTCATATCCTGGATCCTAGCAGCCAGTGGAAAGAGGTTTTTGTGTTTGTCTCGTCTCCTGATTGTCCACTGTTCCTCCCCTGCTGAGTCCTCTGAGTTTTTGGCTCAACATGTGAGGAAGAAGGGAAACTCAAACCAGTTATCTGCCAACACTCAAACCAAGCTCTGCCTCCGCCTAGCCCTTAGCCTGCCGACAGCCTCTGGACCCTCAAGGTTGTCCCCCTCAGCCGTTAAGCTCTAACCCCAGAACAGGTACAGTCCTGCTCACTCACATCCTGCTAATTATCTGGACATTTGCTAACTACTCTGTTCCCCTCTGCAGTGAACCCGCTCGTG
>NW_024038336.1:0-50751 GCF_016077235.1 Cyprinodon tularosa
AAGCACCAGAGACCCTCCAGGATGACGTTTCCATACAACCATCCATCCATCATTCCATTTTCTAACACGCTTAATGCCAAGCAGGGTCACCAGGGGTGCTGGTTCCTATCTCCAGCTGTCTACGGGCGAGAGGCGGGGTCCACCCTGGACAGGTCGCCAGTCCATCGCAGGGCAACACAGAGACAAACAGGAGAAACAACCATTCACACCTAAGGAGAATCTAGAGAAGCCAATTAACCTAACAGTCATGTTTTTGGACTGTGGGAGGAAGCCGGAGTACCCAGAGAGAACCCACGCACTCTCAGGGAGAACATGCAAACTAGCAGTGCTACCCACTGAGCCACTGAGCAGCCTTTCCATAAAACCAATGTGTTAAATATGGAGATTTGATGAAATTCCAAACTCACTAATAAAAGAAAGGAAAATATTTGGTTATCATTTTAACTCTCAACAGGTTCACTGCAGAACCTACTTTCTTTTTTGTCAAGGTGACCCCACTCTGTTGAAAGAGGAAACAAGGAAAAAATATCTCATATTCTGGAATCTAAAACTAAATTTGCATGATCTGTGGATTTTGAAATTTATCTCACCAGTTAATCTAAATCCACTGAAGGAAACACAGATCAGAAACAGTTAACAGCTAAAATCACAAAGATGATCACTGAAAAAAAAATAGAGGTTGACAGAACTTAAATTTTCTAGGCAACGTGATGCATTTGGTTTTTTGAGTTTTCCTTACATAAATTCACTGTGGTTGAGTTTACAAAGATTTTTGAGTTCTGCCAACTTAGGTTTTTGGAGTGTTACATAGAAATTTTGAGTTCTACAAACTTAGGTTTTTGAGTTTCACCTTTAAGTTCTGAGTTCTATCAACTTTGTTTTATGAGTTTGACATATAGATTTTGAGTTCTACAAACTCAGATTTTGTAGTGTTATCTGCAAGTTGAGTTCTATCAACTCAGTTTTTTTAGTTCTACCAATCGTCTTCACCAATCATTCAACACACAAAAAATGATGTTAATACAACATTTTTATTGCTTCAAGTCAAACATTGTATCAATAGATACAGTATAAAACCATGTTCAACATAATCTTAACTGCACAGATCAAAGTAACCTGACACTGGACCAGAATGTTCTAGATTCGTAAGAGGGAGTGATGATGAGGGAAAAAAAAGTAAGACACCGATTTAGTAAGAGGAAAACACACAGGTAATTTTTGGTGAAGTGTATTAACATAGATGAAAAAATAACAGTTTTACAAATTTGGACGGCATTCAGTTTGTTTTTTTCAATTGTAGTCTCTTTAAATTGGGTGCACCCTTTAAAAAAAATAAAATGAAATAAAATGTCTTGTTTCCCAACGGAAAAAGAAAAAGGTTTTCCCTTTTTATCTCTGAGTTTTTCTTTTTAGTCCACTCCAACAGGACAATGAATGCAAGAAAAGAAAGTCCTCTTCAGTCCAAATCCTTCTCTTCAGTCCAAATCCAGATGTTCACACGGTTGGCTCGCCATCTCCATTTAAGGAGAGAATTCCAGAATCCGGGGTATCCAAAAAACCCTGCATAGCACAACAGGGCTTAGTTAAATCCATTCACTTCTTGTTCTTAACTGTACAGTTTATATCTCTCCAAGTATGATAAATTTCAGTGTGTAATGTAACTTTTCTAACTCATTACGAATTAACTGCTGCATTACAGGGTTAACATATAAAATGTTAATGTCACTGTTTTTCTTGTAAAGCAAATAAAATCATGAAAGCAAAAAATCCACATGTAAATAATTATAAAACCATTTACAGTTAAACAGTAAATACCCACATCGGATTAAGAAAGTAAAATAATGTAGTCTTGTAATATTCTGTGCCTGAGTGCAACAACACTGCACTACATAAAACAATTTAGAAATTTCATAAGTTATTACACTCAACTTAATGTCTCTTTTCATTTGTACAATGAAAATAACAGGCACACTCTTTTCTCTTTGCATAAACACTCACCCGCACATGCGCGGCATAAACACGCACGCGCACATTATAAACACGCATGCGCACGTGCGCAGCTTTTCCTTTCATCAGAACGTGAAAAACATGTGAACTCATGCTTCAACTCGGTGGCAATACACCACAAGGGAATGCTAACTCACGGAGCTAACCGCTAACTGGCTGTACTTTGCAGCACTCACCGGAAAAGAAAGGATTCAGAAAACTGGTAAGGTCCCAGGGTCGTTCCTCCATGGTTCTCCAGATGCATAAAAGCACAATGTCCGCCAATCTTCTCAAACACGAGGGAAAAAGGCTGTGCCCTTGAAGAAAGGGATAGGAAACCCCGTACCGTAGTGGGCGTGTCCATGAACATAAGCAGTGCGCATGCCCATGAGTTTACAGTTGAGGGAACTCAAAAAATCTTATATAGGCGATTTAAAACTCCTTGTTAAACCAACTTCTGGGAACTTGAGTTGGGCAAACGTGTATTTATTTGTTAGATGTCAAATTTATATTTCTGAGTCGGATTACAATACAATTGTGTGTTAGAACAACAATTGCCATTTACTTTTTTAACAGTATAACGAGCTGGATCAGACCAGAATGGGATGGAGCTCTGGCTTTCTGAAGGGCTCCTCCCTTTTATTTTGGCCTCTGTGATAAATGTGTGTTCATACCCTTGTTTGGGCTCATCCATAGGGTCACAGTGGAGGTTCAATCCCCACAGCCTCCACTCTGGCTCTCTGAATAAGACCCTTAACCCCTAGAACCTGTTGAAGAAAAATTATTATTTTTAGTCTTTAATACAGTTAATCTTATGGCATGTGTAAAAGGTATGTTGAACACTTTCATTTTGACCATATTTCTTAATTTTGAACAAGGCTGTGTTAATGATTTAAAACTACTAATGGGTAAGTATTCAAAGCACAGGAGGCCATAAAATGAGTATCTCCTGGGGGGTGAACATTATTTAAGCCTGCAGGAGAGATTTCTGCTTGGTTTACAGAAGGTCAAAAGTCTTCCAGAATAAACAACCAGGGATGCTGTGAAACTGAATCAGGAAGAGGCCAGCATTCCACAACTAACCTTATCTTGTGTTTTATGACTTTAAGAATTCTAGATGCCAGGACAAGCGTCCCGCTTTTTCTTGTTAAAACAAAGAAGTAAATGACCCCAGATGTTTGCAGTAAATTAGGTGAAGCTCTAGGCAGTGTCAGAGATGGCTCGTGATGGTTGGAGCAGCGAGGGCCAGCCTTTTTTGAATGGATTAGATACAAGAGGATAAAGCTTTCTACATAGAAGTTACAGATCAGATTTGCTCTTGCAACTCTCCAAAGATGTCTTTGTACGTCTTTGCTTTCTTTCCTTTTGTCAGGTATTGAATGTATGTCTCTGTTGTTCTGCAGTTTCTGGTGTAGGTTTGTGCATTGTCTTATTTCTAAGTTTATGCATTGTCTTATATTGGATTAAACTCTGTAATTCTGTGACGTCAACACGCATTGCTGGTTTTAATGGGGCAATATGCAGCTCGCCGAGTGGACCTGGGAAGGGAAGAATGAAAAGCCAACCTTTTTCCAAAGTTAACTATTTTAGAATATTTTCTTCCTTAACAAACCCTACGGACCCACCGGTGGGTCCAGCTGCTACGTGACCTCGTAATGTTAACAAACCCTCAGTATTGATTTAAAAAACACATTTGGCACAGTTTGGTGATATTTATGGATAAATGTGCCAAAATGGTAGCCTGGGTGCCATTCCGAACTTAGTCCCGCCCACAAAGTTTGAGGTCGGGAAGTTCGGTCTGGCTCTGCTCCATAGTAGCGCGAGTATTATCGCCCACTGTCAGGCGATCCAATCAAATTGTCAGGGCGAGCTTTATACCATGATGGACAGATGATCAACAGTAACGTAATCAACCACGTGACCAATGCGCGCTTGGGTGACAACAACAATGGCTGCCGCTGGAGAGTTGAGGTGAGTAGATTCTGTTATTAGGTCTGTTCTAGAAGATATCGACAGCAAATTAATTTTAAAAGAGGAACAGAGAAACGCGATCAAGGCTCATCTTCTTATTTTAGGCGTGCAACTGCACGCTTTGATTTTTGTTGACAACAACTATGCCGGTGTCTTATTGGTTGTAGGTCTATCCAATTGAGTGCAGAGGCATTTTTTTTCCTGGTACGTTCGAAACACGCCCCATAATCACAGCTCTATGGAGCAGCATCAGACTCATTCTGACTAGAATTGAGTCGGACTACGTCAGGCTACCAAAATGACCGCTCCGCCTAAGAAATTTCTCACTAATACCATTCTAAAATAAATATGATTCATCTGATTGAGTCCAAATTTGGTATATTTTTACACAACATTTAGATTTAAAAGTCTTTACTACTTATTTGTTCTATAAATAATATTTTGGTTGTGTTTTGCAATGTTTTTTTTTCAAAGAAAATTTTGGCGAGGTTAAAAAATGCAAAATATTTTGTATTTTGTCCCTAATATTTCAGGCAGGGTCCAAGCTACAATGGTGCTGACACCAGAAAACCATTCTATGACATCTTACCTTTACAGACGTACCAAAAGTTTCTTCTTAAATCTAATAGCTGTGAGGCTATAAGTGATTTACTTTTGTGTGTTTTTGTCAGGCAGAAATTTATTTATACCCCCTGAGTGTGTAAGAGGATAACCCCCAATTGCACAGCTGACCCCTCCCCAAGGGGATGGGTTAAATGTAGAGGTACATTTCTCCAGTGTGAGATCAATAAAGTATAAAAATTATAGTAATCCTGGACAGTTCAGCAAAAAAAATAACAAAAATCTACAAAATATTTTGAACATTTCTTTATTGGTTAGGATTCTGCAGGTAATCAGATTTTAAAGCTTTGGTGATAAAAGTGGAGGTCCAAACCTTAACAGATTATGGATAATCAACCAGTCTCTTATAACCTTTGATTTTGGTGGAGCTGCAGTGCATGCTGGGAGATGAAGTTCCAGTCTGTTTATATGTAGTTAGATCAATGCAAGGATGATTAAAGTGAAGTGTCTTTTCTTTAATCTACAATAGAAAGTCTTTCTGCTGTGTTTGTCTTTCAGATCGCCTTCAGGATTATGTTGGAAAGCAGGAGGATTTCTCTGACCAGCAGGTGAGGAATTCCAGTTTGGATCAAGAGGAACCAGAAGCTCTGCAGATAAAAGAAGAGCAGCAAGAACCAGAAGATCCCTGGACAAAAGAGGAAACCATGGAGCTCCCAATTAGTGAGCAGGAGGAGCAGCTTGTTCTGAAGCAGGAGACTGAAGATACAGGAGAGAAAACTTTACCATGTTTGACATATGAAAAAAACTTTATTAAAAAACAAAAACATTTAATGGATCACATCAAAATTCACACAGGTGAGAAGCCTTTTGAATGTCCGTCCTGTGGAAAAATGTTCAAAAAGAAATCTAATCTTAATACACACTTCAGAATTCATACAGGTGAGAAACCTTTCTCCTGTACAATTTGTAAAAAGAATTTTACTGAAAAGGGTAGTTTGACTTCTCATATGAGAATTCACACAGGAGAGAAACCTTTCTCTTGTACCATTTGTAACAAGAATTTTACTGAAAAAAGTGGTTTGCGTAAACACATGAGTCTTCACACAGGTGTGAAACCTTTTGTATGTCTGTCCTGTGGAAAAAAATTCACCTTTAATTCTGATCTTAATAACCACTTCCGAATTCATACAGGTGAGAAGCCTTTTTGCTGCACGATTTGTGGCAAAAGTTTTACTTTAAAAAGACATTTGGCTACACATATAAGAATTCACACATGTGAGAAGCCTTTTTCATGCACAATTTGCGGCAAACGTTTCACTCTAAAAAGTGATTTGACTAGACACATAAGAATTCATACTGGTGAGAAGCCTTTTTCCTGCGCAAGTTGTGGGAAAAGTTTTACTCAAATATTCATTTGACTTCTCACATGAGAATTCACACAGGTGAGAAGCCTTTTTCCTGTACCATTTGTAACAAAAGTTTTAATGTGAAGACTACTTTGACTTTTCACATGAAAATTCACACAGGTGAGAAACCTTATTCCTGTGACATTTGTAACAAGAATTTTACTCAAAAGTGTAATTTAACAATTCACATGAGAATTCACACAGGTGAGAAGCCTTTTTCCTGTACCATTTGTAACAAGAATTTTACTGAAAAAGGTAATTTGACTGCTCACATGAGAATACACAAAGGTGAGAAGATCTTCTCCTGAATGATTTGTGACAACGGTTTTAAATGAGAAGGCAATTTGAGTATTCAGATGACATTTATTCAGACATGATGTGAAATGATATATATTTTTTGGTTTAGTTTACAAGGAATGAACAGTAGACACATTTTCCATGTTTGATAGGTGATATAATGTCCATCTAGAAACTCCTTCACCTCATTACATGAGACACTCACAGGTTAATGGTCTTTTTGGAGCAAAGTTTTGATAAAGCCTTAATTTAAAGGTTGTTTACATAGAAACTAGAACAGATAAGGTGTTATATGGTAAACCTGGTAAATATTCAGGTCCTGGATGAACATGTGGACGTGAACATTCGAAAGTTAATTATTTTGGGCATGAATAAAGTAGATTTAAATGGCAAAAAAAAGTTAACATTCACAATTTCTTACTTTTTCTGGAATGAGGGGAATAAACATAAAGTGCAACAACTTCTTGGTTACAGATGAAGTAAGTTAGCTATCCATACAGCAAGCAATTGAGAAGTTATAGATGTTAAAATTGAAAAAAAAAACTACTACTGCTAAACCTACTATGCCATTTTGGCATGGTGTGGCACAACCGTTTCTGGATGAATTTATTCAGAAAAAAAAAACCAGACTTTTATTCACATGAAACTATCCTCAGATGAAAATAAAAGCAAAGGTAGGACAGATTTAATGAGCTTTGCTCAGTTTCTTGATGTTTTTGGAGGATTTTTTAAAGGTCAGCTGCAAATGATCAGAGTTTAGCTAATTCAGTGTCTTTTTGGCTTTCATTAGCAATGCATCAATCAGCCCTGCTACGTGTGTTGTTGAAACCAGGCCCACCAAAACTCCAACTTTATTTGGCACAGTGTTAGAGCTATGGTCAATAGATATTAGAATGAAGTAGATCATCTATAGAGGAGTCTCAGATGAAGATTTGGGACATATAGAAGTGTGTGTCAGTCTCAGAGTTAGTCAGCTACAAGCTAATTAATGTTGTAAAGTAGCTCCAGCTGCCTTTAAAGGCTCTGGATTATGGGGTTAAACTACGGGACATCAAAGAACTCAGTTTAGAGGCTGGAGTCTGTAGTTCAGGTAAATTGAAGTCCTAAAATCATGAAACATGTTTGTTTAAAAAGATAAACTAGATTGATGATGTTGCTGTTATTTTACTGATCAGTTTGAACCTGCTTTAACTTAAACGTAAAAAGCCTTTGTCTTAATAAGGTATTAAAGAAATCTGACTCTCCTCTAGAAGTGTGAAGTTTCTGCTTTTTAAAGATGTTTTGAAAGTATAATTTTCCTTTGAACTAATTCTAATAGTTTTGTTCTTGATTCTGTAGATGTTCTATTTACCTGCTATGATTGAAAGTAACTATCACCTATTTTATACAACTGATTTTATGGATTATATTCTGCTGTGGATGTTTTTAATGATTGTAATCTCTTCTAAATTGATGAACGAGCAGCAATAAAAACCTCATGGATTGTAAAAATGTGTTATCACTCTACTTGGATTTTCACTTTATTTGGAATAAAAACCTCATGGATTGTAAAAATGTGTTATCACTTTACTTGGATTTTCACTTTATTTGGATTTAGTTTTTACATATGCATAGATATACGTACAGATATATATACACAAGAGCTATATTTGCATATATTTTATCACTTTTTATTAATTTTTATCTTATTTTTTTATCTTTATTATATTATATAGTTGGATGTGTGTATATATAATATAAAACTGACTGGAGCGTGTAACAAAAGTAATTTCCCTCTGGGATTATTAAAGTATTTCTGATTCTGATTTCTTTATCTGGTTTCATATAAATTAGAAACAATCTTTTTCCATGTTTTCTCAAAAAAAAAAAAAAAGTGCAGCTTCACAGATGAACTCCAGCAAACATTTTTAGTCCAGTGGGAGGCTGAGTGCACCGTGTGCAAAGCTGGCTCATTAGTTTCAGTGTCTAATAAAGGTGCTGGAGATCTCAAAGCTCACATGGACACTGAAAAACCTGACAAAGCTCTGAGAGGTGAGAGTTATTCTGCAAAGCTGACTGAGTACTTTGTTAGACCTGGGAACATTTGTTGAAGCTGTATTTACTAATACAGAAGATGTCATGTTTAGAACATGATTTTAATTTATGTATTTTAATAGAGAGCTATAATTTTGTTACTGGTTGTTACAGATTTTACTAAGGTTATTCATTCTACTATTAAGGTATAATAAAGCAGTTGATGAACCTTTGAGAAGCCTGTCTGAATCCGTCTGGAGGCTGGGCAAAGTGTCCTCTTTATGGAAATCTAAATATGCTCACCCTAATATATATACCTATTCTAAAAGAATTAGTTCTGTAGTTCCCATTTTTAAGCCAACTGATGTTTGCAGGAGCTGTTTTGAACTAGACTACAGAGGGACGGCAGCAGTTTATGGATCATGTTACTTCATGTTTTTGAACTTTATTAGGGAGATTCACTGAACCTCCTGATGGGTTTTTAGGCACAATACAATTTGGAGATAAAGGCTCTTTATCTAAAGACAAATAATCCAGTAGATTGTATGTTTGACCTCCTCTGCTATAAAACACGAGCATATTTACATACAATTATTAGATTTATGAAACTGGTTTAACTGCCATGTCTCCTTTCTATGTTCTTCTGAAATCAATATACAGTACAATGATAAAAAAAATTACGTTTTTAAAGTTACTGTTAAATAGTATTGTTTGTGTAGTTTAAAAGACTTTAGTGCTGAAAGTAATAAAAACCCAAACTGAATCAGCAGAGATGTCTAGAAGAGGGTCCAACAGGTTTAATCAGAAAGAACCAGAACAACATGCAGACGGCAGTGAGTGGGCGGAGCCAAGATACCTGGACAGGTAAGGAAGAGTTTGTGCAATCTGAGGATCATTAAATGCTGAGACAGCATCTCCTCCATCAGTAACTGGATCAGAACCAGGATAGATATCCTGATCACATCTAAAGCTTTGCTGTTTATCAATAAATCATTTTTCATCAGAACATCTTCTTCATCTTCCTCATCCATCAGAACACCAGCAGGGGGCAGTCTGGGCTCAGAGGAGGCAGGCCACAGGTTGGCTCAGGATGTTCTGGTAGTTCTGGTGGTTCTAGTTCTAAAACCTGGAGCTTCCTGTTTGATGAAGAACCTCCTGGAAGCGTCCAGATTCTACCCTGAACCTCAGCTGCTGTTGATGTTTGTTTCAGAGCTTTAATGGTTTAAACCTGAACGATGGAGCTGAATCCCATTGATCCTCATTCACACAGTAACACACCTAGAAATGATGGAAACAGCCTCTGGTGGATGGAAACTGGAAATGTTCCTCTGTTTAGGTCTGGAGATGATGGTCTGTCTGTTTGCTGAGGAGCATCAAATCTCTGCATCTTCTCAAAGGGACACTTTCAGCCTGACTGAATAAAAGGAGGAAAATCAGCAATTATTTCTAAACAAGTCAGATGGAAAGAATAATCAGGAGGACAAGGT
This sequence comes from Cyprinodon tularosa, assembly GCF_016077235.1. NCBI lineage: Eukaryota > Metazoa > Chordata > Actinopteri > Cyprinodontiformes > Cyprinodontidae > Cyprinodon > Cyprinodon tularosa. Next base: position 9,722 of record NW_024038336.1, read on the forward strand.
GTAGATAATCACACACACGTCTATAAATACCTGAAGGTGCAAAGATGGCAGCCATGATACTCCTGGATGAGTCAGTGGAAGAAAGCAGGGGGTCTGAACCAGAAAGCTGGTATAGATGTTACAGAGGGACACTAAGGAACCGCGTGTCTCTGGTCCAGTTCCACATTTAACCAGTGGAGGGTCCCTAAAAGTTTCATTGGGGCAGCAGGTGGAAACTAATAGGCACTGAAACCAGTTCCTACTAAACCAACAGATTTTCATGAGGCTCTTGCTAATAATGCTATGTACATATTAACACATCAGTGCTGTTTAAATGAATCTATGGTTCTATATAACAAAATAAATGGATAAACAGTTGTTCTTTTTTTTTTTACATTGGGCCCTTGATTTTACGTTATTCCATCATGTTCTACTCACCCATATGAGTTTTGTGTCATTTGGAGCCGTTCTGAAGATATTCCGTTGGGTTATATCCAGTAACATCTTCCTATGGGCAACGACTTGAAGGCACAAACTGAACTGTTCATCATTTATTCTTTATGGTACGCCAGCATTCAGAACATGGAGGCCAATCACTGTCTCCCAGACATCTGCGGTTATATTTTCTATATTTATGTATTTTTAAACCAAGTGGAGTGTGTATGACGTCATGCGTGCGCTCCGGCAACCATTCATTCATCCTGTCCGCTAAACTACTGCTAGTTTTACTCACATGCCTGGAAGATGTCTCATCCCCTGATGTTGCTTTCCTCCTCTGCAACCTCTGTGTGTTTTCCTAGAGTTCAGGTGGTATTACATCCGGTCTGGCTACCACACCGGTCGGCATTAGAGCGACCAGCTGTTCTCTGGATTAAACAAAGGCAGTGTGTCCGGGTGGGAGCGGCATGATTAAAAACAACACATAAAAAGCACAAAACTCACAGAAAACAAACTTGTTATAGATGACAAAACTTCACAGAGTTACAGTGAAAAAACAAGAGCAATCAAAAAAAGATAAAAGTAAGAAAGTTAAAAAGCAAACTGAAGCGGAGTAATTGCAGCATGCTGCTTTTCATGCATGCGCACTACCCAGACACAGAATTAAGACGTCAACCCCAGGGAACGATCAAATATGTTATATAATGATGAGTAAACTTAGTGAGCTTCAAAGATCCTTTTATTAGATTATTTAACAGAATATGGGAATGTGGAAAACCTAGTTTAGGTATAGTAAAGCTGTTGATTAATAGCCTGACGTAGTCCTACTCAATTCTAGTCAGAATATGAGTCTGATACTGCTCCATAGAGCTGTGATTATGGGGCGTGTTTTGAACGAACCAGGAAAAAAAATGCCTCTGCACTCAATTGGATAGACCTACAATCAATAAGAGCAACGGAGTGCGTGACGTGTGTTAAGCGGGGCATAGTTGTTGTCAACAAAAATCAAAGCGTGCAGTTGCACGCCTAGAATAAAAAGAAAAGACCTTGATCCGTTTTTCGTTCCCCTTTTGAAATTAATTGCGCGAATCTTTTAGAACGACCAAAAAGCAGAATCTACTCACCCCAACTTCCGGCGGCACCATTGTTGTTCCCCCAAGCGGGGTTTAGTATGTGGTTTATTTCGTTACTGTTGGTCAATGTCCATCATTGTAATAAACAATTTATTGGATCGCCAGAGGGTGGCGCATACTCGCCCACATGGACAATGCCAGACCGAACTTCCCGACCTCAAAACCCTTTTGGGGGGGGGGCAATTTTGGAAGGCACCCAGGCTAGTTGATTAACCTTTTAAAGCCTGTCTGAAAACCGTCGGAGGCTGGGGGAAAATGTCCTCTTTTTGGAAATCTAAATTGCTCACCCCAATATATAACAAAATTCCAAAATTTTGCTCACCCATCCAAATTATTGGGAAACAGGGTTCCAAAAACTTCATGGCCACAGGTTTAAATTCAAGCACCTAGGATGCAGTGGTTTTTACAAAAATTTGTGAAAAATGGGTCGCTCTAGGAGCTCAGTGAATTCCAGCGTGGAACTGTGATAGGATGCCACCTGTGCAACAAATCCAGTCGTGAATTTCCTCCCCCCCCTAAATATTCCCCAGTCAACTGCAGCTGTTTATAAGAAAAGGAAGTTTTTGGGGAAAACACAAAAATCAGCCACGAAGTGGTAGGCCCGTAAACGACGGGGGCGGGGTCAGCGGATCTGACGCGCATAGTGCGAAGAGGTCGCCAATTTCTGCAGAGTCAATCACTACAGACCTCCCCAAAATTCATGTGGCCTTCAATTAGCTCAAAACAGGCGCAGGGGGTTTTATGGAATGGGTTTCCCTTGTGGCAGCTGCATCCAAGAACATCACACCAAGTGCAATGCAAAGGTCGGGTGCGGTGGTGTAAAGCACGCCGCCACTGGGCCGACAGGGAGACCGTTCTTGGGGGTGACGAATCGCGCTTCTCCAAACTGGCAATCTGATGGACGGGTCTGGGTTTGGGGGTTCCCGGGGAACGGACTTTTCTGACTGCTTGTGCCCAATGTAAAGTTGTTGGGGGGGGGATTAGGTGTGGGTTGTTTTTCAGGGGCTGGGGGTTGGCCCCTTAGTTCCATGAAAGGAAATCTGAATGCTTCCATCCAAGACATTTTGGACAATTCCATCTCCCCAAATTTATGGGGAAAATTTGGAGCTGGCCCCTTTCCCCTTTCCAACATGACTGGCACCATGCACAAAGCAAGGTCCATAAAGACATGGATGACAGAGTTGGGGTGGATGAACTTGACTGGCCCCGCACAGAGTCCGACCTCAACCCGATTAAACACCTTTGGGAAATTAGGCGGAAGACTGAGAGCCAGGCCTTCCCGTCCAACATCATTTTGCAACCTCACAAATGCGCTTCTGGAAAAATTTGGTAAAAAATTTCCCCCAAAAACCCACCTCCAAACCCTTTGTGGACAGCCTTCCCAGAAGATTGGGAACTTTTCAAAGCTGCAAAGGGTGGACCGACGCCCATTTTGAACCCTATGGATTAGGAACGGGATGCCCACTTAAGCCATATTGGGGCCCAAAGGCGGGGAGCAAAAACTTTTGGCAATATAGTGTAAAACCTACCCGTTTTTTGGCGCATAAAAACGTTTTTTTTTTTCACCTCAAAATGGGCGGTGCTTCCTAAATAGTGGGGGTGCCCCCCCTTTTGGGGTTTTGTTATTTGCCCCCCCCGGACGTTGTTAAAGGAACCCCCAAATGAAACGTTAAAGGGGAAGTGTGGGCTTTGGATTGTGTGTTGTGCGGGACCCCAACGAAAATTTGGCCCAAAAACCTGCCCCCAAAGGTGTTTTTTAAGAGAAAGACTTTGCCTAAAAAAGATTTTTCCCCCACGGGACCCTTTATTAAGGAAAATAAAAAGGGGCTGGTTTACGAGGAGATGAGGGAAAGAGTGGCTGAGGGGGGTGAATGAAAAGGAGACCAGGTGTTTTTTTCCACCATCACCGTCGCTTTTTAATTTCCGTGACTCCATGCTTGCCCTCTTCACACCCCGAAGTGAAAAACAGGGTTTAAAACAAATAAACGCTTTGCCGCCGTTATCCCGGGGTCGGACAAAAAAACCTTCAACCACCCCGACATCGGGTAAACCCGGGCCCCGTTAAAAGGGTAAGGCTGCGAGGGGCGGGGGGAGCGATGGATGAAAAGGGGGGCCCCACATTTTTAAGGATAAGGGAAAGGCAGCGCCGGGCAATTTAAACGAAAAACCGGGCATTTTTTTCTGAGGGCCCCCCCCGGCCAGGGAAAGTGACCCCTGAAAAGCAAAGGGAAGGGGAAAATTTGGAAATGTCTTTTAGCGCAGCTTTTTTTAAATCAGAAAAAAGGGTGTTTTTATTTTGATGGGTTTGATTAATACTTTGTAATAAATACATGAATAAAGCACAATCATACTAAGTTTTGCTCTTGCTCTATTTTTAAATACGCAGTAGAGGTATCTAAACGTAGTAGAGGACATGTACCGGTATATAAAACCCGCGCCCTATAATCTGGTGCGCCTTATGTGTGTGTTAAATACATTAATGGCACACATAACTGAGACTGCGCCTTTTAGTACGGTGCGCCTTATGGTCGTGAAAATACGGTGTTTTAAAAGAATTAGTTCTGTAGTTCCCTTTTTTAAGTCTATTGGTATTTCTCCTTTCAGCTATAGTTTTATTAATCGCATTATTTTCTAATCGTGTGTCACCGACCCCATTCTCTTCACTTCAAGCCCAGTACTACAGCCTTAGAGAATTTGGCAGTTACCTGGAATCTCAGCTGTGTTAACTGCCAAACTTTCAAACGTCAACATTTTCAGGAAGGAACAGTTGGTCGCCATGACGATGGTTTCATAAACAGAAAATGTCAGTGGTTTTACTGCAGCAACTTCATTGTTCCTGAGTACAGATCACTCCTAGATGGTAAAACATTGGTATAAATCCCCAGAAAGTCTCACAGTGATTTGACTTTCTGACAACTGAGGCCTTTAAACTCGGTCAGCAACATGGAGACACCTGCTCTCGTCTCTGGAAAACAAGGTGATGTTCAAGTTATATAAAGAAAGAATACAAATGAAGAGTTAACTGTTAGGAAACCAAACATTACGGCAGTGTTATAATAATATACAAACATGCGTGTTTGAGAAACACAATCAACTAATTTCCTCCTGTGATTTGATGAACGTTCATGAAATTCTAAAATCCAACACACTACATTTACTGGGAAAAAAAACATGGAAATCTTGACAGTAAAATGTTTGTGGTTCCCTTTTATGTGAAAAAAGAAAAAAAAAAAGATAATCAGAAGCAGCCATAGCTGTATTATGTTCTGTTCCACACAGCAATGAAAGTAAAAGCTTTGGGGTTTTTAATAGGGGGTGTTAAAGGGAAACAAAATTTTTAGGGGTAAACCCTGCAAATCCGGGAACACTTCAAAAAAAAACCTTTTCGTCCTAAAAAACCCAGCAATATTTCTGGTTGAATATGTTTGCGGGCAAATTTGGGAAAATAACGTTCATTGGTTTTCTGTTTTTTAACCCTTTTTTAAAAAATTTAAAAATTTTGGTAACCGGGGGTTTGAACCAGTGTTCCCGGGGGCCACAAACCAATATGCCCGCAAAATCCCGATCATGGGTGCCTCTTCCCATGTCTTTACACCCGTCTGTTTTTTCCCTGAACTTAACCCTCACTCGGGAGACATTGATATCACGGCAGAATCTTATTTTTCTTTCCTTTTCCCTCCCCTGTTTTGTGGAACATTTTTTCAAGGGGGAAACCCGGAAAGAAGAAAATTTAAATTTTGTTATTTTTTTTGAAAGGGGCCAATTTGAGAAAAATTTTAAATTATATATTTTTTAAAAAAGGGTTAAAAAAACAAGTTTGGGATCATTTTTTTTGGGTTAAGATTAAATTGGGAATTTAAAAAAAACCCTCTAAAAATAAAAGCATGGGAAATAGAAATGCAATTTGAAAATGCATTTTTTTGGGCTTCCTGCATGCTGTAATTTTTATACGGGTTTTTTTTTTTTTTTGTTTTTAACTTTAACTGTACGAAAGGGATTTTGGGGGGAAACAAGATTTTCCCTGGAAGCAACACAGTTTTTGCCCGAGTTTATATATCCAATGTGGATTTCCTTATTTTTGTTTTTTTTTTTTAATAAACATTACAAGTTAAAAGAACTTTATTTTGGGAATTGCCTTGTTTCAGTACTTGTTTCTAGACTGTTTTTTCCCCTGCAGTCCCAGAAAAAACCCCAAAGGAGCTGGGAGTGCCGCTACATTTTTGGGTTCCCATTTCCCCTTTTGTCTTAAAGTAAATCACCATCATCCTTTATTTGGTGTTTTTAAAACTACCCTCTTTTTATAACAGAGATATCTGTTCGAAAAACCTAGTAACCCCCTTTAAAAGAATATTTCATTGATGGAAGTTTCAACCTTTGAGTTAATAAAATAGCACAAATTTAGGGGAAAAAAAGTTACACGGGATTAGAAAAACTTTTTTAAAAAATTTTAAAACCGCGAAAAAAAAAACAATCCAAGCGGGTTTTAAAATATTAAAAATTTTTATGTGGGAAAAATCAATTCTACTCGGGGGGACACTTAAAATTTGCAAAAATTAAATTAATAACTTTTTTCCCTGGGACAAAGTTAAAGGGACCATCATTTGCTACAGGGCTTGATGGACCCAAAGGAGGCTGAGAAAAACCCTTTTTCGAAATTTCTCTCATCTTAAAAAAACCAGAGCAGAAAGAAAATAGTTTTTTCCCTTCAGATTTGCATTTTAGTTTTTACCTCCTAGGGACCCCTTTGGACAGATAATAAATTGGGGGCTGAAAAAGCAGCCCAAAAATTAATCTGTCTCAAGCTGTCGAAATAAGCTGCAGCGTTTATAAAGGTAAAGGGTAAGGGGTGGATTTAAAATTGCAGAGATAATTCCCTTTAAATTTTTTTAAAATTGTAAAATTTGAAAAAATTAAAAGGGTTTTTTTTTTTTTACACTTGTTAAAACTGTAACACAAGTAGCCTGGTCCACATTCCCGGGAAAGTAGTGCCCCGGCCCTCTTTTCCCCCTGGTGGGGGGTTTGGATTTCCCGCCAGGGTTGCCCTTTTCACTGCCTCTCTTCAAAATTTTTTAAGGACAAAAATTTTTTTAAGGCAAAAGCCAAATTTTTTGGGTGGCCTTTGGATCGCATCCCCTGTTTTTTGGGCAATGATGGGGTTTTCAAAATTTTTGGCCATCAGGGCGCAATCTACAGCTCCACTAGAGCAGTTCCACCCGAGTGTAAAGGGGGCGAGGAAGAGTTTCTTGCCTCCAAATCCGAGACCATGGTCTTGGGTTTCTGTTCGAAAACCTAAGAGGGCCCCTTTAGAAGCCCCGGGAATCAAAGGGGCCCGATTACGTCATAGCGGGGGCCCCGGGGGAGGTCGGGTTGGGTTTTCCAAGAGCCCCCTCTTTATGCGGCCTTTAAAAAAGGGGCCCCCCTTTCCTTTTTCCCCGGGAATTTGAAGGAGGGGGTCCGATGTTTTCCCTCTTTTCCTTTTGGATACCCCAGGATTCATTGCGAACCAAGCAAGCTGTAAATTCAAAGAAAAAGGTTTTTCCCTTGGGGCGCCGAAACACTGGTAAAAATTTGGGAAGTACAGTTAATATTTTCCCAAGTAAATTTAATATTTTCCTATAAATGAATGAAAGTATTGTTTTAAGGGTTATTGATCAATATGTGGGGGTAATTTTTGGGGTTTATCAAAAGGGTTTTTTAAAATCTGCTACTGTGTAAAGGGGTTTTTGGCGGGAATTTAAAAGGGCCAGATTCTAAAAAGATCTGCAGAGGGGGGAAACTATAAATCTGATGGGTTTTTAAAAATTTTTTTTTTTGCTTTTTTTGCAAAATTTAATTTTTAACAAGGGTATTTTTTTTGTTGAATATTAGAAAATTTTCAGATATTTTTTTTAAAAAAATACATTGTTTAAAATTTACTTAAAACCTTTTTTTAACCCCCTTTTTTAAAAAATTTAAAAAGGGCCTTTATTGTTCCCCAATGGGCAAAGTACACCCTCCAAAAGATTTTAAAAAATTTTCACACAAATGAGGACCTTAAAAAAAATGAAATAAGAAAAAACATAATGGGGAAGAGTTAAAATAAAAACAATACAATCCTGTAAATTTTTTTTTAAAACAATATAAAACGGGGGAAAAATTTTAACCAATAGGGCAGCTAGGGACTTTTTTTAACATAATAGATATTTGAAAAACACAACATCAGAGATGTGCAAAATGACCAGCAGGTTTTTTTTTTTTAACTGACAAAGGGTTTTTCTATCAAAACATTTGTTTTAAATTTGTTCCCTGCCCCCGGGGGTTTGGGAACCCCTTTTTTTCCCCTCGGGGTTTCTTGTGAGTGTATCTTTTTTTCATTTTCACAAAAAAAAAAGAAATAAACATTTTTTGAAAACTTCTGTATTCATTCTTTTCCGGGTTTTTGGGGTGTCAACTTTTTACGGTTCCCTAAGCAACAGAGCATACGGCGGAAAAACCCCCGAAGGGTAACCGTTCAAATTCACGCCAAAACTTTTCCCGGGCTCCTTATTTTAAAGGGACTTCAAAGGGAAATCCAGTCTAGGTAAAACCCGCGTTTTTTGGGGGACACGTCCAAGGTTTTTCGAACAGGGGGCCCTTGAGCGGGAAAAAGGGTGGGAGTGCCTTCCCCGGGGTTGGGGAGGATGTACTCCCCCTTTAGGGGGGGATTTTAAAAAAGTACTTGGGGCTTTTTCAGGGTTTGGGGGGAAGATGGAGGGGGAAGATCAATGGGCGAATGGTGCGGCATCTGCGGGAACGGGCCCCTGTAACGGTTCTTTTTTGGGGTGAAGGGGAGAGCTGAGCCAAAAAGCAAAACTCTAAATTTTAAACCCCGGGTCAAAATTCCTTTCCCCTACCCTAAATCAATATTTTCATGAGCTTTAGGTAAAGGGCCCAAAAAGAATGAAAACCCGGGTATAAAAAGGCGGGCAAAAAAGAGTTTTTTTTCTTTTTTGAAAGGGGGCCGGGGGCTCTCCCTTAGAGATAGGGTGGGGGAACCAAACAACCACCGGAAGGACTCAGAGAAAGGGGCCCCGGGGCCCCTCCAAAATCGAGAGGACCCCAGTTGGGGTGGCACTGATCTAATTATAAACCCCCCCGGGAAACGCCCCCCGGGTTTGGGGGTTTTCCAGGCAGCCCACCGGGAGGAGGGCCCAGGGGGAGCCCAGGAACCGGGAGGGCCCTATGTTTCTTGGCTCCCCTGGGAGCGCATTGGGATTCCATCGGAGGAGCTGGCCCAAGTGGCTGGTGAGAGGGACGTCTGGGCCTCCCTATTGAAGCTGCTACCCCCGCAACCCGATCCCGGATAAGCAGAAAAAATGGATGGATGGATGGATGGATGGATGGATAACTTCTCCAACAAGCAAAGGAGGATTCATCCAATGGCCAGATTTGAACTCAGGCTCTAAAAAGCAAACAGATTAATGCTGATGGAGGAGCAACAGGAAAGACTGGAGAAGACAGAAGGTGAATGCCATTAAACTATTTATTTTACAGTTTTAGTTTGGCTGAAAATATCAGAGAAAACATGGAAAAACATTGTTTCTAATTTATATGAAACCAGATAAAGAAACACATTTTTACAATCCATGAGGTTTTTATTGCTGCTCGTTCATCAATTTAGAAGTGATTACAATCATTAAAAACATCCACAGCAGAATATAATCCATAAAATCAGTTGTATAAAATAGGTGATAGTTACTTTCAATCATAGCAGGTAAATAGAACATCTACAGAATCAAGAACTAAACTATTAGAATTAGTTCAAAGGAAAATTATAATTTCAAAAATCTTTAAAAAGCAGAAACTTCAAACTTCTAGAGGAGAGTCAGATTTCTTTAATACATTATTTAGACAAAGGCTTTTTACCGAGTTAAAGCAGGTTCAAACTGATCAGTAAAAATAACAGCAACATCATCAATCTAGTTTATCTTTTTAAACAAACATGTTTCATCATTTTAGGACTTTAATTTCCCTGAACTACAGACTCCAGCCTCTAAACTGAGTTCTTTGATGTCCCGTAGTTTAACCCCATAATCCCAGCACCCCCTTTCAAGGTGGCTGGAGCTACTTTACAACATTAATTAGCTTGTAGCTGACTAACTCTGAGACTGACACACACTTCTATATGTCCCAAATCTTCATCTGAGACTCCTCTATAGGTGATCTACTTCATTCTAATATCTATTGACCATAGCTCTAACACTGAGCCAAATAAAGTTGGAGTTTTGGTGGGCCTGGTTTCAACAACACACATAGCAGGGCTGATTGATGCATTGCTAATGAAAGCCAACAAGATACTGAATTAGCTAAACTCTGATCATTTGCAGCTGACCTTTAAAAAATCCTCCAAAATCTTCATAAAAACTGAGCAAAGCACATTAAATCTGTCCTACCTTTGCTTTCATTTTCATCTGAGGATATTTTCATCTGAATAAAAGTCTTGTTCCTGCAGTATATCCAAGCAATAGCTTATCATTCAGCTAAAAGATAAATGAATAAATTCATTCAGAAAAAGTTGTGCCACACCATGCCAAAATGGCACAGTATGGGTCCGTCTGGATTCTTTCCAATTTAAACTTAAACTATAACTTCTCAATGGCTTGTTGTATGGACACAAAACTTGCTTCATCTGTAACCAAGATAATTTTGTTGCACTTTATTATGATTATTCCCTAATTACAGAAAACGTAAGACATTTTGAATGTAAAAACTTTTTTTTTTGTTAGGGTAGCTCAAAATAATTAACTTTCAAATTTTCACATCCATATTCAACCAGGACTTTAATATTTACCAGGTTTACAGTATAACAGCTTATCTGTTCTAGTTTTTATGTGAAAAGAGCTCTTCATTAATTGGTTCTCTCAAAACTTTGCTCCAAAAAGACCATTAACCTTTGAGTTTTTCATGTTATGAGATGGAGTTTCTAGATGGAAATTTCATCACTAGTCAAGAAAACGCCTCAACTGTTAATTCCTGTGACCACTAACTGCTATGACTTATGTAGGGTTGTCAAAAGTATCGATACTCAAAAAAGTATCGATACTGAAATGTTGTATCCGGATACAATATTCGTTTTTAAAAGTATCGAGACAGTGCTACCACCAGTGGCACCTAAACAGTCATTCATCTAAAGTGCAGAATAGAGGACAATGCACTTTCTGAACACTGTGTGATTGAATATTTCTGTAAATTTTTCAGTTTCAGACTTTATTTTTGTAACAGGTGCAGCTCCTGAGAATTATTTTAGTTTCTTAAACGGTTTGGCTAGTGTCATTGTTATGTGTGCAAAGCATAGCCAAGGAAGGAACACTTAATTTTAATTTGATATGTTTTTTATCAAGCTTGCTTAATATTGTGCACAGCATACAACCTCAAAATATTATTCTTATTGTTTATTGTATTTATTTATTGTATTTTATTTATTAATGATAATATTTCTGTAAAATTTTGGAGTCTGTTTTTATTCTTGTGGTATCGAAAATGGTATCGAGTATCGAATATTTTCCTTAGTATCGGTATCGAGTTGAAAAGTTTAGTATCGTGACAACCCTAGACTTATGTATTGCAATTTATTTTTAAATATAAATCATTCCACATCATGTATGAATATTGTAATCTAACTACTCAAATTACCCTCTTGTTTAAAACCTTTGTTTTAAATCATTCAGGAAAACAGCCTCTCATCCGTGTGAATTCTCATGTGTCTCTCTAGTCAAATTACCTTTTTAGAGTAAAACGGTTGCCTCAAATCTTGCAGGAAAAAGGCCTCTCACCTGTGTGAGTTCTCATGTGAATAGTCAAAAAATTTTTTTACAAATGGTACAGGAAAAAGGCTTCTCACCTGTGTGAATTCTGATGTGAGCAGTCAAATTTCCTTTTTTAGCAAATTTTTTTTTACAAATGGTACAGGAAAAAGGCTTCTCACCAGTGTGAATTCTCATATGTCCAGTCAAACAATGTTTTAAAGTAAAACGTTTGCCACAAATCTTGCAGGAAAAAGGCTTCTCACCTGTGTGAATTCTCATGTGAATAGTCAAATTTCCTTTTTTAGCAAAATTTTTTTTACAAATGGTACAGGAAAAAGGCTTCTCACCTGTGTGAATTCTGATGTGAGCAGTCAAATTACCTTTTATAGCAAAATTTTTTTTACAAATGGTACAGGAAAAAGGCTTCTCACCAGTGTGAATTCTCATATGTCCAGTCAAACAATGTTTTAAAGTAAAACGTTTGCCACAAATCGTGCAGGAAAAAGGCTTCTCACCTGTGTGAATTCTACTGTGTTTAGTCAAACTACTTTTTCCAGTAAAATTCTTGTTACAAATGGTCCAGGAAAAAAGCTTCTCACCTGTGTGAATTCTGATGTGTCTAACAAGATTAGATTTCTTTGTGAACATTTTTCCACAGGACAGACATCCATAAATCTTCTCACCTGTGTGAATTCTCATGTGAATAGTCAAATTTCCTTTTTTAGCAAAATTTTTTTTACAAATGGTACAGGAAAAAGGCTTCTCACCTGTGTGAATTCTGATGTGAGCAGTCAAATTACCTTTTATAGCAAAATTTTTTTTACAAATGGTACAGGAAAAAGGCTTCTCACCAGTGTGAATTCTCATATGTCCAGTCAAACAATGTTTTAAAGTAAAACGTTTGCCACAAATCGTGCAGGAAAAAGGCTTCTCACCTGTGTGAATTCTACTGTGTTTAGTCAAACTACTTTTTCCAGTAAAATTCTTGTTACAAATGGTACAGGAAAAAGGCCTCTCACCGGTGTGAGTTCTGATGTGTCTAACAAGATCAGATTTCTTTGTGAACATTTTTCCACAGGACAGACATCCATAAATCTTCTCACCAGTGTGAATTTTCATGTGTCCAGTCAAATAATGTTTAACACTAAAACGTTTGCCACAAATCGTGCAGGGAAATGGCTTTTCACCAGTGTGAATTTTCATGTGAATAGTCAAATTTCCCTTTTCAGTAAAATTCTTGTTACAAATGGTACAGGAAAAAGGCTTCTCACCTGTGTGACTTCTAATGTGTCTGTCAAGATCAGATTTTTTTGTGAACATTTTTCCACAGGATAGACATTCAAAGGGCCTCTCACCAGTGTGAATTCTCATATGTCCAGTCAAACAATGTTTTAAAGTAAAACGTTTGCCACAAATCGTGCAGGAAAAAGGCTTCTCACCTGTGTGAATTCTAACGTGTCTATCAAGATCAGATTTTTTTGTGAACATTTTTCCACAGGAAGGACATTTATAAATCTTCTTATGTGTGTGGGCTCTCATGTGAACAATTAAAGGTTCTTTTTTTAAAAAGTCTTTTCCAAATTTTAAACATGGGGAAGGTTTCTCTCCTGTAACTTCTGTCTGCTGCTTCAGAACAAGCTGCTCTTCCTGCTCACTTATGGGGAGCTCCATTGTTTCCTCTTTTGTCCAGGGATGTTCTGGTTCTTTCTGCTCTTCTTTTATCTGCAGAGGTTCTGGTTCCTCTTGGTCCGAACTGGAATTCCTCTGCTGTCCACAGAGCTGCTGGTCAAAGAAATCCTCCTCTTTTCCAACATAATCCTGTAGATGGTCTAGAAAGACAAACAGCAGAAACACTTTCTGTTGTAGGTTAAAAAAGTACACTTCACTTTGATCTGTGTGTTGATCTAACTACATATAAATTCAATTCAATTCAGTTTATTTATATAGCATCAGTTCACAACACAAGTCATCTCAAGGCACTTTACAGTTCAACAAAGGAGAATTTAGAGAGGCCAACTACCCTAACAGTCATGTTTTTGGACTGTGGGAGGAAGCCGGAGTACCCAGAGAGAACCCCGCATGCACAGGGAGAACATGTAAACTCCATGCAGAAAGACCCCGGGCCGGGAATCAAATCAAAAAAATATTTTAAACATTTCTTTATTAAAGAAATGTTAAAAATATTTTTTAGATTTCGTTTTCTGAACTGTTCAGGTTTTACTGCACCTTTTGCCCAAAGACTGCTGGAGCACTAGCTCCACTGTGACACTATGGATAATCCCCAAATGAGGTTATGCACACACATTTAACACAGAAGGCCAAAATAAAAGGGAGGTGCATTCCAGAAAGCCTGAGCACCATCCCATTCTGCTCTGATCCAGCTTTTTATCTAGCACACTGTCTTCGCTGACCTCATTACAGAGCTAGATTCTCAACCTTTTCTGACTCCAACTCTAGACACAATAAGTAGAGAAAGATTCAAAAATATTGTAAAAATACATAATGCCCCTCTTCTTAAGACACAATATGGGTAATGCAAAGAAAGACAGGGTTAATTTAACATATATTACATTTTATTGCATTATTCTGCAGAACAAATATTGGCTTCAATCTCGAAACACAAGTTCAATCTTTTCCCTGTTACTCTCATGCAAAGATTCATGCAGCTCAGGCTCCTCCTACTTGACTTTTCAGTCCACAGTAACGCAACTGTGCGTCACTGTGAAGGACCCTAAAGGCTGATTTATACTTCAAAACTAGGTAGTCTGTGTAGGTGACGCAGTGAATGCAAAGACGTCCCCGCCCCCTCCGCAGACACTCTGCTGCACCTCTCCCACTCTGACCACAGACAGTGCCGCAGACAGGAGGCCTCTGATTGGTCAAATCTACATCCGCTTGCCGGCTTGTTTTTTTTCTTTATATGACTACAATTGCGAAAAAAAACAATTGGTAAAGTTGGACCAGTTAGAAGAGCGAGTTGTACGCTGAGACCCTTTTTTCACCTTCTAGCATTTTTGCCCTCATGTCCCTCTGTTGTCGGACAAAGTTGCCCCCACTTCCTCGCTGCCTCAGCTGTATCTAGACCCACAACTAGTTCATGATTGTACCTCTTACGTTGTGGCGTGGAATAATAACGTTTCGCAGACCACGCTTGAAAGTTGAGCATAAATCAAAAATATGTGCGTCAAGCTCAATGCGACACACTGCTGCGGGGTGTTTAACCAGCCCTTATGTACAAATCATTTAGATATCATGCAGGATGACAATAGAGCAATGATTAAGCCAATTTCTCCTTTTGAACAATTTGAAATGCAGAGATGTGTATGACAACATGTCAACCAGAGGCGGAAGCAGTGTTTCCCATTAATGAATGAGACTGTGGCGGCCTGCCACAGTCAGATATTTTTTTCGAAGCAACATTTGGAGCCATTCTGAAGATATTACGTTAGGTTATATCCAAGTAACGTCTTCCTATGGGCAATGACTTGAAGGCACAAACTAAACTGTTCATCATTTATTCTTTATGGTTCCCCAGAATTCAGAACATGGAGGCCAATCAGTCCCCACCAATAGAATACCAGCTGCCTGCTTCTGCTCTAAAAAGTTCTTGCACAATTTAGAGGTGTGTTTAAGGTCATTGTCCTGTTGTAGGATGAAATTGAATGGAGTGATAGCCTTCCTTATTCAGAATCCCTTTTACACTGTACAAATCTCCCACCTTACCAGCACCAAAGCAACCCCAGACCATCACATTACCTCCACCATGCTTAACAGATGGCGTCAGGCATTCTTCCAGCATCTTTTCATTTGTTCTGCGTCTCACAAACGTTCTTTGTGATCCAAACACCTCCAACTTGGATTCATGCATCCGAACCACTTTTTTCCAGTCTTCCTCTGTCTAATGTCTGTGTTCTTTTGCCCAACTTAATCTTTTTCTTTTATTGACCAGTCTCAGATATGGCTTTTTCTTTGCCACTCTGCCCTGAAGCCCAGAATCCCGCAGCCGCCTCTTCACTGTAGATGTTGAAACTGGTGTTTTGCAGGTACTATTTAATGAAGATGCCAGTTGGGGACCTGTGAGGCGTCTGTTTCTGAAACTAGAGACTTTAATATACGTTTTTTCTTGCTCAGTTGTGCAACGCGGCCTCCCACTTCTTTTTCTATTCTGGTTAGAGCTTGTTTGTGCTGTCCTCTGAAGAGAGTAGTACTCACCGTTGTGGGAAATCTTCAATTTCTTAGCAATTTCTCGCATGGAATAGCCTTCATTTCTAAGAACAACAATAGACTGTCGAGTTTCAAATGAAAGTTCTCTTTTTCTGGCCATTTTGAGCATTTAATTGACCCCACAAATGTGATGCTCCAGAAACTCAATCTGCTCAAAGGAAGGTCAGTTTTGTAGCTTCTGTAATGAGCTAAACTGTTTTCAGATGTGTGAACATGATTGCACAAGGGTTTTCTAATCATCAATTAGCCTTCTGAGCCAATGAGCAAACGCATTGTACCATTAGAACACTGGAGTGATAGTTGCTGGAAATGCCCCCCCCCCACCTCAGTCCAAAAAGGTTAGCCACTTCTCAAACAAAAACAAATAATTCAATAATTAAAAAAATAATTTAGCACCGGAGAGAAGGAAAGCCTTATGTTGGTGCACCTCCTCCTTGTTTCCCAACAAAAAAGAAATTCCCCAGTGTCTCTGTCCTCATGGTTCTTGCACACACATTGGGGAGCAAGTTGCAGCTCAGGTGAGTTATTAGGGTCAGGGGTTCAGAGCAGATGAAAATCCCCATATTTTAACTCATTTCCATCTGGTTGCTGTGACGGTGTGTGTGCATTGGGGGTGGGGGGAATTTAATTTTGTATTTGTAATGTAATTTAGGTTAATTCCTCCATTTTACAAGTGTTTTCTCCTTTAACCTTTAAATTTCACCTTATTTTACTACTTTTCTATTTTTCTACTTACTTTTTTTTCTGTAATAATATAATAGTATTTTTTTAGCTATGAGTTATTTATTTCCTCTAAAAATTTTAGAGTTTTGTTTCTTTAAAAGCACCATTAAAATAAAAATTTATTAACATTACTTAGTATAGTGTAAGTTTAATATGTAATACAGTGTAAATATGTTTAGTATAAGGTTTAAACACTGTCTTTTTTGACTTCTTATTTTAACCCATTTCCTTTGAAGCTGAGAGTTTCTTTGAACTCTCCTTTTAACCATCCATCATTTTAAACTGCTTTTTTATTTTTTTCAAATTCTCTAAATGTATATACATATATACACATACATACATACATACATATGCATATATATACGTACATACATACATATGCATATATATACATACATACATATGCATATACATACATACATATGCATATACATACATACATACATATGCATATATATACATACATACATACATATGCATATATATATACACTCACCGGCCACTTTATTAGGTACACCTGTCCAACTGCTCGTTAACACTTAATTTCTAAGCAGCCAATCACATGGCAGCAACTCAGTGCATTTAGGCATGTAGACATGGTCAAGACAATCTCCTGCAGTTCAAACCGAGCATCAGTATGGGGAAGAAAGGTGATTTGAGTGACTTTGAACGTGGCATGATTGTTGGTGCCAGAAGGGCTGGTCTGAGTATTTCAGAAACTGCTGATCTACTGGGATTTTCACGCACAACCATCTCTAGGGTTTACAGAGAATGGTCCGAAAAAGAAAAAACATCTAGTGAGCGGCAGTTCTGTGGGCGGAAATGCCTTGTTGATGCCAGAGGTCAGAGGAGAATGGCCAGACTGGTTTGAGCTGATAGAAGGGCAACAGTGACTCAAATAACCACCCGTTACAACCAAGGTGGGCAGAAGAGCATCTCTGAATGCACAGTACCTCGAACTTTGAGGCAGATGGGCTACAGCAGCAGAAGACCACACCAGGTGCCACTCCTTTCAGCTCAGAACAGGAAACTGAGGCTACAATTTGCACAAGCTCATCGAAATTGGACAATAGAAGATTGGAAAAACGTTGCCTGGTCTGATGAGTCTCGATTTCTGCTGCGACATTGTGAAGGTAGGGTCAGAATTTGGCGTCTACAACATGAAAGCATGGATCCATCCTGCCTTGTATAAACGGTTCAGGCTGGTGGTGGTGGTGTCATGGTGTGGGGAATATTTTCTTGGCACTCTTTGGGCCCCTTGGTACCAATTGAGCATTGTTGCAACGCCACAGCCTACCTGAGTATTGTTGCTGACCATGTCCATCTCTTTATGACCACAATGTACCCATCTTCTGATGGCTACTTTCAGCAGGATAATGCGCCGTGTCATAAAGCTGAAATCATCTCAGACTGGTTTCTTGAACATGACAATGGGTTCACTGTACTCAAATGGCCTCCACAGTCACCAGATCTCAATCCAATAGAGCCTCTTTGGGATGTGGTGGAACGGGAGATTCGCATCATGGATGTGCAGCCGACAAATCTGTGGCAACTGTGTGATGCCATCATGTCAACATGGACCAAACTCCCTGAGGAATGCTTCCAGCACCTTGTTGAATCTATGCCATGAAGAATTGAGGCAGTTCTGAAGGCAAAAGGGGGTCCAACCCATTACTAGCATGGGGTACCTAATAAAGTGGCCGGTGAGTGTATATACATACATACATATGCATATATATACATACATACATACATACGCATATATATATAAATATACATACATACATACATACATATGCATATATATATATATATATATATATATATATATATATATATAAAAACAGTTTTCTCACCCCTCGTGGGGTGGTATGTGTCATCCTCAAGCTCGGGTCCTCTACCAGAGGCCTGGGAGTTTGAGGGTTCTGCGCAGTATCTTAGCCGTTCCTAGGACTGCGCTCTTCTGGACAGAGACCTCTGATGTTTTACCTGGAATCTGCTGTAGCCACTCTCCCAGTTTGGGGGTCACAGCCCCTAGTGCTCCAATTACCACTGGCACCACTGCTGCTCTTACTTTCCACATCTTTTCTAGCTCCTCCTTCAGTCCTTGGTATTTCTCAAGCTTCTCGTGTTCTTTCTTCTTGATGTTGCTGTCGCTTGGGATTGCCACATCTATCACTACTGCCTTCTTCTGCTGTTTGTCGATCAACACGATGTCTGGTTGGTTAGCCATCACCTGTTTGTCAGTCTGGATCTTGAAGTCCCATAGGATCTTAGCTCGGTCATTCTCAACTACCTTAGGAGGTGTCTTCCATTTTGACCTTGGGACTTCCAGCCCATACTCATGGCAGCTGTTCCTGTACACTATGACAGCTACCTGGTTGTGGCGTTCCATGTATGCACTTCCTGCCTGCATTTTACACCCCGCTGTTATGTGCTGTATTGTTTCAGAGGCATCTTTGCACAGTCTGCATCGGGGGTCCTGCCTGGTGTGGTAGACCCTGGCCTCTATTGATCTTGTACTGAGTGCCTGTTCTTGTGCTGCCATGATTAGTGCCTCTGTGCTGTCCTTCAGTCCAGCCTTTTCCAGCCACTGGTAGGATTTGATATCAGCCACTTCTTCTATTTGTCTGTAATATACGCCGTGCAGCGGCTTGTCCCTCCATGATGGTTCTCCTTCCTCTTTCTTGTCCTCACTTTCGGTTTTCTCCTGCCTGAGGTATTCACCAAGTTATTTGTCTTTGGGGGCCATCTTTCTGATGTACTCCTGGGTCTTAGTTGTTTCATCCTGGACAGTGGTCTTGACACTCACTAGCCCTCGGCCTCCCTCGCTACGCTTGGTATACAGTCTCAGGGTGCTGGATTTGGGGTGGAACCCTCCATGCATTGTGAGGAGCTTTCTTGTCTTGACGTCAGTGGCCTCTATCTCCTCCTTTGGCCAGTTTATTATACCAGCGGGGTATCTGATGACTGGTAGGACATATGTGTTGATGGCTTGGATCTTGTTTTTCCCATTCAGCTGACTTTTCAGGACCTGCCTTACTCTTTGTAGGTATTTAGCTGTGGCAGTCTTTCTTGCCATCTCCTCGTGGTTTCCGTTAGCCTGTGGCACCCCAAGGTATTTGTAGCTGTCCTGCACATCTGTAATGTGGCCTTCTGGTAGTTCAACCCCCTCGGTTCTGATCATCTTCCCTCTCTTTGAGACCATGCGACCGCACTTGTCCAGTCTGAATGACATCCCAATGTCGTTGCTGTAGATCCCGGTAGTGTGGATCAGTGAGTCGAAGTCTTGCTCACTCCTGGCATACAGCTTGATGTCATCCATGTAGAGGAGGTGACTGATGATTGTTCCGCTTCGGAATTGGTATCCGTAGCCAGTCTTTGTGATGATCTGGCTGAGGGGGTTCAGGCCTATGCAGAACAGCAGCGGGGATAGTGCATCACCCGGGTATATGCCGCGCTTGATGGTGACTTGTGCTATTGGCTTTGCATTGGCTTCCAGACTTGTTTTCCACAGCTTCATTGAGTTCTTGATGAAGGCTATTAGAGTCCTGTTGATCTTGTACATTTCCAAGCATTCCAGGATCCATGTATGTGGCATTGGGTCATAGGCTTTCTTACAGTCAATCCAGGCAGTGCATAGATTTGTCTGCCTGGTCTTACATTCTCGAGTGACTGCTCTATCCACTAGTAGCTGGTGTTTGGCTCCTCTGGTGTTACTGCCTATTCCCTTCTGGGTCTGGGACGGGTGCATGTATTGAGCCATGTGCCTATTCATCTTAGCCGCTATGATGCCTGACAGGAGCTTCCATGTTGTACATAGGCAAGTTATTGGCCGGTAGTTGGATGGGGTTGTTCCCTTCTGGGGATCCTTCATGATCAGGATTGTTCGTCCTTGGGTTAACCATTCTGGGTGGGTCCCATCCATCAGCCGTTGGTTCATTTGTGCTGCGGGGCGTGCATGAAGTGCGGTTAGTTTTTTCAGCCAGTAGGTGTGGATCATGTCAGGGCCTGGTGCTGTCCAGCTCTTCATACCTGCCGCTCTTTCTTGGACATCTGCCGTTGTAACGGTTACTGGTTCTTGTTCTGGGAGATTGCTGTGATCTGTTCTAAGATCTTCTAGCCACTGAGCATTGGTGTTGTGGGATGCCTCCGTCTCCCATATGTTTCTCCAGTACTGTTCAGTCTCAGCCCTGGTGGATCTGATCTTGAATTACCCTGCCACTGTGAGTACACTTTGGATGGGT
Organism: Cyprinodon tularosa; assembly: GCF_016077235.1. NCBI lineage: Eukaryota > Metazoa > Chordata > Actinopteri > Cyprinodontiformes > Cyprinodontidae > Cyprinodon > Cyprinodon tularosa. The sequence continues at coordinate 30,230 of NW_024038336.1, forward strand.
TGGTGGAGAACACCTGGTTTATTCTCCTGGCTTCTGCTTCTCCCTTGTATCTCTTTAGGCGGGTGGCCAGGGCGGCGTGTCTTGGCAGTTTCTAGAGCCTCAGGAATAGACAGCTTGTTGTACTTAGGTAACCTCTTCCCTTTCTGCAGGTCTGAGAGCTGACTAACCTCTCTGCGTGTTGCCTTGATCTTGGCTTCCAGCCTTCTCCTCCATGGGGGGGGCCTGTGCTGTTTATCTTATAGCCAAGCATCTCTAGGATCACTGTAGCTGTGGCGTAGGTCAGCTCGTTGGTCTCAGTAGGGATAGTATGTAGTGCTGCATTTACATATTCTAGAAGACTTTCAGAGGGTACTCTGTCACTTAGCCCTGGCAGTCTTGGTCTTCGTACTAGGGGATCCAGTTTGGTCCAGTTTGGTCATGATCTGCCGTCGTAGGTCAGCCGCCCTTACTTGTTGTTGTTGGGGCTGGGGACCCAATCTCTGTGTGTTGGGATGACGGTATCTCCCTACTGACCTGTTGTCCTGACTCCTCCTTGCTGCAGCATGTCAGTTGTACCTCATCAATTTCTAGTTGTGATAGGAGCTGCCGTTTGCGGATGTTAGAACACTGAGTTAGTAGTTGTTTTTTTGTCAGTGTCGATGATGGTTGTTGGAGCTGCCATAAGTCCCATAGTGTGTGCATGTAACCTCTCTCACTGGGGACGCTTGTATAGTAGCATTTCATCAGTACCAAGTTTTCTGCTCTAGTCCATCTATGTCTTGTTCCAGTAGCCAATTTGTCATCAAGTTGCCCTGGTTCCCGAGCAACTGACACGGACCTTTGGTATAATTACTGATCTAATTGGTTTGCTGTCGGGGAAAGGCATTTTATATTATGTTTTAGAGTCTCTATACTCCAGTTAATGATGAATCAATAGCTAAATTAGATTATTGAAATAATCAGTTAACACAATTTATTTTTTCAGACCCAGATAAAATACATGATATGTGCTACACAGAGTAACTACAGCTATACAATTCTATATCTACAAAAGAAAATACTGTATTTACCTTCTTTCTTAGTCGTTCAAATGAAACGATTTTCAAAGTGGAAAACAGTCCTAATTCCACATTCATCAGAGCCGGTGATACTTCAAACATTGATAAACAGCATCTAATGAGTGTAGTGCTTATAACATTTTTATTAACGTAGCAAAATGCTGCTTTTCTCTTTAAACAATGAATTCCTCTTATCAGTGCGGATGCTCACATCAAGCATAAAAAAGGACATATTGCATAGAACCAATGACACCAGACCAATAGTGTCCCTACCAAAGTTCAAATCAAACCTACGCCCTTGGGCTGGGGAGAAACCAATACATGACATAGAGATGACTCGATAGCTCCTTATAAACCTCTGATTACCAAAAGAACACTCCATAACGAGTGATGGTTAAAACATAGACTTTATTGGTCTATCGTGCATTCAGATTTTCTTTTACCGTATTTTCACAAATATAAGGCGCATATAATCGTCTTTTTTTCCCTCAAAATGTGCAGTGCGCCCTATGGTGCGGTGCGCCCTATGTGTGTTGTTACTGCGGACTTTTGAGATCACCTCATTGAGGAGATGATGAAAGAGTGGCTGAATGTAAGGAGACCAGGTGGTTTTTTTCACCATCGCTGTTAATCTGTGACTCCATGCATGCCCATCTCACAGCTGATGTGAAAAACAGGGTGAAACATATAAATGCTGTGCTTGCTGTTATTCAGCCGCACAACATCGGTGTGAACCGGACGCAGCAGGTGCAGCAGAAGCAGCGAGTTTACATGCAAAGCCAATGGTTGACGCGCGTATAGGCGCAGCAAAAGGTCCCGCAGCGCGTTTTGAGCAGCAGGCGCAGCGCGTCGGGAGCGTTTAAGCATCTGATGCGTCGCCAACGCGCTGCTGCTGCTCGAGATGGAAAAATTGAAGTTTTGCTGTTGGACGCGCCGCATCAACCAATCAGAGAAGCTGATCTGGGAGCTGACAGCGAGACAGACACATCGCTGATGAAACACATATACACAGCGCTGTGATCGCTCCTCTGAAACAGTTTATTGACGTTAACTTAACCTGCCGACAGAATATGTTCGCTTTTATTATCCAGTTTTCAGGAGGATTTTCTCACTTAAAAACATATTAAAACTACTTTATTCCCACTGATCACAGCAAATATAGCTGCAAGGCAGAGAAAGGAACGCCACAGTTTGCACAGTGCCCTCTTATGTGAAGCAACACATCTTTCTTTTTAGGATAATTTGTTTCATGTGTTTCTCACATGAGTCGCCATGTGTTGAGTCACATTATCTTCTCTAGTAAAACTTTTGCAACAAATTGTACAGGAGAATGGCTTCTCCCCCGTGTGAATTCTGATGTGTCGATCAAGTTGAGATTTCTGAGAGAAGCTTCTTCCACAGAACAGACAAGAAAATGTCTTTCTTCTGAATGAGTTGTCATGTGAAAAGTCAAATGACTTTTTATGGTACATTTTTTGCCACAAATTACAGATGAGAAAGGTTTCTCACTTGTGTGAATTCTCATGTGCGTATAAAGATTAGATTTCCGAGTAAAGCTTTTCCACAGGACAGACATTTGAAAGGCTTCTCACCATTATGATCCATTTTGTATTTAGTTAAATCACTTTCTACGGTACACCTTTTGTAACAAATAGTACAGAAAATGGTTTCTCACCTGTATGTAGTCTGATGTTTGTAACAAGATTTAACTTCTGAGAAAAGCTTTCTCCACAGGACAGACATTCACTGATCTTCTCGCCTGAGTGAGTGCTCTTGTGATCAATAAAATGTTCTTTATTTTGAAAGTTTTCTCCACATGTCAAACACAGGAAATGTTCCTCTCCTGTATCTTCAGTCTCCTGCTTCAGAACAAGCTGCTCTTCCTGCTCACTAATGGGGAACTCCATGGTTTCCTCTTTTGTCCAGGGATGTTCTGGTTCTTTCTGCTCTTCTTTTATCTGCAGAGGTTCTGGTTCCTCTTGGTCCAAACTGGAATTCCTCTCCAGTCCACAGAGCTGCTGGTCAGAGAAATCCTCCTCTTTTCCAACAGAATCCTGCAGGTGGTCTGGAAAGACAAACACAGCAGAAAGACTTTCTATTGGTGGTTAAATAAAGGACACTTCACTTTATTGATCCTTGTGTTAATCCAGCTACATAGAAACAGACTGGAACTACATATCCCAGCATGCATTGCAGCTCTGACGTTACAATCACAGATTTGGAACTCCACTGTCATCTGTAAAGCTTTAGATTATGTCTGAACAGAACGTGTTTATCTTTCATTTTCCCAGCACACAAACCCAATATTAGTTTTCCAAACGATTTAATTATTGAGGTCTTACTGCCATCTGAAGTGTTAAAACATCATTTGGGATGGCCATTTAGCATTGATTTCCATTTAGACAACCAATTTTAAATCATTAAATCAATTTTAACATCTACCTTCTTGGCATAAATTCCATCTTGTTTTACATTCATTGCCAAAATAAAAATCTGTACGTCTGTTTCCATCATAACATACAAATGTCTGTAGATGATCAATCGATGAAATATAATCAGGGCGACCATCAAGAAAGCACAACTTTCAGACTTTTCATTTAAATCCTGACAGGGACAGGATACTGCATCAGCCAGTTAATTTTGATAAATGCTGTTTGATTGTTGTCAACTATTGGACACCTTTAGCTATCATGTGAGGCGACCTCCTCCAAACTTTGAAAACTAACTTTTAAATGTAGATCTATGTACTTAACTTAACTGAACTTAAAATGTTTTATCTGGGATGACGGAGGATCATGTGGGGCGACCACTACTGAGTTTTTTACATGATGAACAGGATTTCCTCTGTATTTATTTACACATAATAGTAACTTAAATTGTTTAAGCCTAACTGTTTATGTAAACACATATTTCTATTAATTCAATCATTCATCATTATTATTCAGGAATACCCATTTGTCTTTGATTATAGTAAAATCCTATGAGAAAAGATAAAACTATGAGGCAAAAAAAATGATATTTAGGCAATAGTAGATTTATTCATATTTAACCATTTTGACCAATTTTCAAGAAATGCAACATTAACAAGCAAACAGGAGACAGGGGTCAACAGCCATTCATGTCCGACTGTGTAGCGAGAGTCTAATATATTACCAGGAAAAGAGAAAGGTGGAAACTCTGGGTAGCATTTAGTCTTATTTGTATTTCAAATGATCATGTTTGTAGGATTAGGAATGACGTTTTGTTATAGTGTGAACTTAAAGGAGTAATCTTTACTATTTGTATACTGTAATTTTCGGACTATAAGCCGCGACTTTTTCCCCCATTTTTCGAACTTGCAGCTTATATAACAATGCAGCTTATCTATGGAGTTTTACAGCTAACGGCCACTAGGGTAATACCTAAATCTATGGATTTTAATATCCACCATGTTGACGTCACATTTGCTTCAACACAAAAGTACGGTAGCCGCACGCGGGCGAGGTCCTCTGGAAGCAGAATTCTACCGCGAGTTGTACGAGACAGAACGACTTGAAGGCACAAACTAAACTGTTCATCATTTATTCTTTATGGTACGCCAGCATTCAGAACATGGAGGCCAATCACTGTCCCCCAGACATCCGGCGTTAGATTTTATATATTTTTTATGTTTTTAAAACTAAGCAGCGCGTGTATGACGTCATCTGCGTGCGCCTGCTACCGTTCATTCATCCTGTCGGCTGAACTGCTGCTAGTTTTCCTCACATGCCTGGAAGATGTCTAGAGCTGCTACCACAGATGATCTCGCTCTCCAAATGGAATTGAACGATTCAGATTAGGCTTGTCCCGATCCGATACGTGGATCGGATCAGGACGCCGATATTGGCAAAAAAATGAGTATCGGCAAAGCATGTAAAATGCCGATCCAGACTGCCGATCCAGTTTTTTTTTAAAAAATCCGGTCCGTATTTTCCAGTTTCGCCGATTGAAACGATCCATTCCACTATTTTGCGCCAGTGTTTCCCTGTTTTGCATTTTTATTAAAACTTACAGTAATACTTGCACCTTTAACTGTTTACGGTTTTACTGCTCACTGTGCAATTTCAGATTGCTATTCGTTATTTTGTCCAGTTTGTGTTTATCTCTTAATAAACAGGTAAGTTTGTTGTTACCAATCATTGTGTTTTATTCAATCTCACCTAATTTAGCTGGCTAGATGTCATCAAGAGTACTAAAACCCTTTTCAACATGAGTCTTACAACTAAGGCTAAATACTTTAACTTAAACTGAAATACATGCTCGGATAGGCTGGTATCGGGCAGTATCGGTATCGGATCGGAAGTCCAAAAACAATATCGGTATCGGATCGGAAGTGCAAAAACCTGGATCGGGACATCTCTAATTCAGATTAGCTAGAATGAATAGAAGGGCTAGAGCGTAGCCGCCTGGTGTAATGTACATTGGTTAAATAAAGTAAAAAAGCAAAAGTCCAGTCCAACGCACGGATGACGTCATACACACCCCACTTTGTTTTTAAAAGATATAAATATAAAAAATATAACCGTGGATGTCTGGGGGACAGTGATTGGCCTCCATGTTCTGAATGCTGGCGTACCATAAAGAATAAATGATGAACAGTTTAGTTTGTGCCTTAAAATCGTTGCCCATAGGAAGACGTTACTTGGATATAACCTAACAGAATATCTTTAGAACGGCTCCAAATGACACAAAACTCATGGGTGAGTAGAACATGATGGAATAACGAAAAATCAAGGGCCCAATGTAAAAAAAAAAAAAAAAAAAAAAAAAAATGGGAATGACAGTTTTCTGTTGGTTGAGTCTAAAATTGTTCCAGGTCATGAGATAAATTCACTCAAAATCAGTGTTGACTCCAATTGAGGACCAATTCTGCCATATTTAAAAATAAATACAGCGATAAATAAATGCTAAATAAATAAATAAGCATACAATTAATTGCCACCAAAAATACAATAAACAAATAAATGTAAGTAGAAATGAAATTATAAAGTTTGTTTTATTCTTCCTTTGTATTTTTTTACCCTAGTTATTTCTTCGCTGCTATTTATTTCTCTCTGCCCTTTTAACATTTCTGCCTCATTATGCAAATGATGAGGGGGCGTGTCCTAGAGAGTCAACTTCTGCTCATTGTTTGGCTTGGCGGTCCATCTTCTTAACTCACAGAGCTCAGAGTACTAAGTTAAATGTTCTCTTTTCTGTTGCTGTTGTTCAATAAAAGTATGTTTTAAGATTATTTGAGGCGAGAACATTATACTTTTAAGCATCACCATATGGCCCATTCACAGATTTAATGCGTACTTTATAAGAAAATGTCCCGAACTTGAGAGGACCGCGGCACCAGCGGAGGTCCGAAGCACAGCCCGTCTGCAGCGGTCCTTCAACACTCGGCTATGCAGAGAGAGGGCCGCTGCAGACGGTGATTTTGATGGTGATTTTTTGTTGTATTTTGTTGAACATACTTGGCGAGGACACGAGTCCCTACTCGCGGTCTAATGACTTCAGACTCGACTTCAGACTCTCCTCTCCTCCTGTAGATTCGACCGATGCTGTAAAATGTTAACCAACCAATGAGCAGAAGGCGACTCTCTAGGACACGCCCCCTCCTCATTTGCATAATGAGGCAGAAATGCAGACAGAAATGTAAAAAGGGCAGGACGAAATAAATAGAGGCGAAGAAATAACTAGGGTAAACAACTACAAAGGAAGAATAAAAAATACAAAAATATAACATGCACATAAATAAATACTTAAAGAAATAAGTAATTAAAAAATAAAGTTGAAGATTATAAAGGACAAAAATATAAGGTCAATATTACAAAGGCGAATAATTAAAGAAGCTAATTAAAAGAGTTATATACATTTATGTCTCACTGTATAATTTAATTTCTACTTACATTTATTTGTTTATTGTATTTTTGGTGACAAATAATTGTATGCTTATTTATTTATTGAGCATTTATTTATTTATGTATTTATTTTTAAATACGCCAGAGTTGGTCCTCTATAGAATCATAGTTCTCCATTGGCTTAAAAAAATACTGCTTTTATTTTTGCATTTAAAATCTCTCAATAGTTTTTCTCAATAGTGTTTTTATTATGATTTTTATTTAATATCATCCAGGTTTTGTGATGGATTGACTCATAATCAATGTGGGATCATGGTACTCTTCTGGTTTCATGAGATGCATATTTTAGTTTTGCAAATCAAGCCTGTAAATATTTACTATAATTGTTAGTATATAGGCTAAATAATAACATTCTAGCCTGATAGCTTCTCAGCTTCAAAAGCCAGGCCTACACACTTAGTTTGAAAAAGGGAGGTCAGTACACTGTAGTTTTCTCTACTGTGTTTTTACTGTAAAGCCTGTAATACAGGGGCACTTTTAGTGTTGGTAACATAGACATGATATAAATGTAGACCCGGCATTGCTCGCTTTCGCCTATGGGCGCCAAGGTGATTTTAGTGGCGCCATCTTTGGGTGGTCGACAGTTCTGCTCAGAGTGATGTGTTGAACGGGCACAGAATCAAATTCAATGATTTTAATTAACTTTAATTCACTGAATATTTAATTTATTTTCAAATTTTTATTTATTTTTTTTTCTGAAAACGAGTAGTTCAGTGTATTTTAATTCTCTTACTAGGGTTAAGAGTAAAAGAATATTCTGATAGGTGCAAAGCACAGCCACCCTCACATTTTTCCTTATTACTACATAAAGAAACATATTTACACAGATATAAACACACACACACACACATTTATATATATATATATATATATATATATATATATATATATATATATATATATATATATATATATATAGTAAAAATGTTGTATAACACTAAAAATGTTGACAGCTTTATATTGATTATCTATTCTTCAAATGCACAGTATTTGTATTGGAGAAAAAAACACAATAGAGTGTGGTATTTTGTTTATTATTTTATATTTATTTATACTATTCAATCTTTTACGTCTTTATTTTCAGCACTTTGCTCTGCTGTGGCTGTTTTTAAGAGCTTAACACATTAATTGGACTGGATTTTCCCTCTACTGTTCTGCTTAAAGCAACAGGTTAGGGCAGCAGGATGACCTCCCCAAGATGGCGCCCGTAATGTCTGCGCAGACACAGTCAATGCGGGGTCTACTCTAATATTATCTCTATGGTAGAGACGGCTTTCTGTGATTGCAGTGAACTCGGAGCGAAGAAGAGGTTTAACCGGAGAAAATTACTAACTAGACCGCAGTCATTAAAACCCAATGCTGGAAGTGAGCGAGCTGACCGCAGTAAGATGGCCGCTAACCAGAAGTTAGCTTTAGATAGCATGTTGATCTCCTCTAAGCAGCTTTCCAATCAGATGAGGCTAAAATCCACAGTGTGCATCATCAGGGAATCGTTTCTATCAGGTGTTTCCTACCTATCCGGTGTAAGATGATCTGGGGGATCCTGGTGAAATCCAGCAGTAGATGTTGATCGTCCATCTTTTCCTCCGAATTGACCAAACTCCCTTTAAACTCCGTGAATGTTTCTTCAGCAGGAGTTAACTGCTCGGTGATAAACTCTCCTTGAAGCTGGACTGAAGACATTCTCACTGCAAACACTCCCAGATTATCAGCCTCTCTACAATGACTCCACACACAAGCTAAGCTAATGCTGCTAATGCTACCCGATCCCTACCAGCAGCTCAGTGCGCATGCGCACCTACATCTAAATCCGGGTCACTATCGATATTATTATTATTATTATTATTATTGTTATTATTATTATTATTATTATTATTATTATTATTATTATTATTTTAAATACCTAAACATTTTTTCCTCACCCAGAACAGTAATCATACTAAACTATAACGTTTTAAAGGTTAATCATGTATTTTCTGAAAAACTAAAATCCTTTCTTTATAATCCCTGTTTTTTATTATTATTTTTTACTTAAAGTCAACAATAAAATATAAAACACACAAATAAATATGCCTGGGGATATGTTACAAATAATAAATACAATCAGGAGAAAAGAGAAACAGTTTGACAAACGTGCGTTGGGGAGGGTCATGTGTGCATATGTATGCAGGGCTCGATGTTAACCATTGCCCGATCGCCCGGGGCAAGTAGGTTTTAAGGTAAAAAAGTAAAAATTTCATTGCATTTGCCCGCGGGGCAAGTGCAATGAATTTGCAAAAAAAAATTATCACTCGAAATTTATTTAAAATCACCGACATTCGCTGAAAACGTCCCACAAGTTTTTCCGGCGCCATCTTTGTTTTTTGTACAGAGCCCCCTAGGGGACATGGGGAATTTTTTTTCTTTTGCGTTACCTCGCAAAACTTTTGCGTTCCCTCGCAATACTTTTGCGTTACCTCGCAATACTTTTGCGTTCCCTCGCAATACTTTTGCGTTACCTCGCAATACTTTTGCGTTCCCTCGCAAAAACTTTTGCGTTCCCTCGCAAAACCTTTTGCGTTACCTCGCAATAGGTCTTGGTCGTCGTGACGTCACCACTTTGCGTGGTCGCCCTGTTGACGGCGCACTTTACGGCTTCCTTAGACTATTGCCTGTGTTCTCCCTCTCAGCCGTGTTTTATTTCGTTTAATTTCACCGTAACTTGATTTCAACCATGGTAAACCGTTGCTGTATTGTGGGCTGTAACAGCGCATCACATGATCGCCGAGGGAAAAACCTACAAAATGGGATAACTTTCCACCGCTGTCCTGCCTGGAGGCGCAAACACGGAGACCAAGTTTCACAGATAACAAAAAGTCGTCGGCTAGCTTGGATCGCGGCTGTAAGACGACAGAACAGAACTTTCCACAGAATCCTGATGTCAATGCGAGTGTGTTCCCTGCATTTTCATTCTGGTAAGTTAAAGATGCACGGTTTTATTTTATAGCCTACAGTGTTTCCTTCCTTCATCCGTGGCACCACATACATGCATGAACGCGCGCCCAGAGACTGTTGATATAGCATTTTATCCTCTTTGGTAGAACACACTGCCAGTTCCTACAAGGACAGGGACATCCCTCTCCATTTTCAAAAAAAACCCTGAGGTTGACAGCTGTCATAGCACCACTTATAAATTTTGCTGATCCTAGCGCTTACCAGCCGTCTTGTAATGTAATGTAATCATATAATACAATATAATAATGTGTATATTGAGGATCATTGATAACATTATGGTTCTGTATGTGTTCAACACTGCTGCTGTGGATAATAATTTTAAATTGTGTCACCAGGAAAACCAGCAAATGAAATGTACACCTCGCATCCGGATTGGGCACCATCACTACACTTGGGCCACACTGAGATAAAGGCCACACAGACTGCACGCTATGAGAGACAGGAAAAGAGAAAACGGCAAAGGACTGACAGTACACCTGCGATGGATGAGACAGCTATTGATGACCTTGTTCCACCCGGTAAGCCTTACAGAGCCAGCAGATTCAACACCGTATGTTGCTTTTGTGGCTTTTTCAGCTGCATGATGCACATTTAGCTAAAAGATGTCCTTATTTTATCCATAGTGGAGACACCAGCACCAGCTGAGGATGGAGCTGAGCAGACACCGCTGACAGAATGTGACTTCTGTCAGCGCCGGCGTGCTGAAATCAACCGGCTGCTGGAGGAGAACAGGACCCTGAAACGTGAGCTTGGCCAGAGACTTCAAGCTTAACACTAGCTTTGTGACCATTCATTCAGTGAAAGGAATCTCAAATCTTCATCAAAACATTTATTCAAAATATTAAAAAAAATTTTAAGAATAATTTGCTGAAATAGAAATCAGCATTTGTTTGATACTTAGTGTTAGAAAAAAAATGTGTCCTAACAGGTTTTCTGAACCATCTTCTAATCTAGTCTCCCCCAGCTGCTGGTAGAAACAAGATTTTTTTACCATCATTCAGAAACTGGATAGGTGTTACATCTGTATTTTGTTGAAAATCATTTATTGAACATTGTTATTAATAAAATTTTAAGGAACAGATTAAATAGTCAAAGATCCGCAAAATATAAAAAAATAAACAATAGTGCAGTGCTGTGGCCATTCAAGTTAACTCCTAGTTTGAATCAGTCTTTCAAAGTGAACTATTTAGAAAAATGAGTGCAGTATTGACTGCGGGTTATTAAATCTGACCTCATAAAACACTGTAACGGGTAACTTTGAGCTTAAATCATTCAGTCAGAGGTATTATGCAGGTTTAAATGTCCTGTGCTCATTTCATTTATTTTTCTTTTAAGTGATATAACAATATAACAGCGTGGTTGTTATACTTTACTGTTGTATAACTGTGATTTATATGATATGTATACACATGCATGAGGGGTTGAGGTTAACGTTTGCTTTCCTGCATAGAATGAAATATAATGGTGTCCTTACCTGCATAATTTATGTCTATTTTTTTTCTCCTCAGGTCTTGCACTCTCAGCGCATTAATGAGACTCCCCTGAAGCCATGGGTCATCATTGCTGACGATGGGCAGGTTTGCTGTGCACACTGTACATGCATGGCTGGAATTGCAGAGGCATGTACACATGTTGGGGCTCTGCTGTTTATGATTGAGGCAGCAGTCCGCATCCGTGGGAAAAAGACTGTGACAGATGTGCCAGCTTATTGGAAAATACCAGCAGGTATCAACAAAGTCAGCGGTGAAGTCGCCCACAAGATGGACTTCACTTCATCCAAAGTGCAGAGGATTGCTCTGGACAGAGTCATCGATGACAACATTCCCATGCCTGGCCTACGGACACGGGCCAGCAGACGCACTGCCCAAGCCACATTGGACGACTTATCGTCAATGTTCCCTGTTCTTCAGAACCATAGGTCAGTTTGTATGTCCACAGTGAAGCCCTACTTTCACAACTATGCTGCTCCTGTCCAGCCAGCTGTGATCCCAAAACCCCTGCAAGACCGTCTGCGCGACCCAAAGTTTGAAAATGCTCCACCAGCTGTCCTTCTCCAGCACTGTGAGACAGTGAAAGACATTGCAGCTGCATATTATTGCACGTCGTTATATTACAATACAATTATAGATTATATTATTGTATATCATGACATATTGCATCGCAGCCTTTATTTATACAATTTAAGAAATGCATATTGTTAAAAGTAATTATATAAGACATTGCACTAACATTGTTTTTTAATGTGTACTATAGTACCGGTAATAATTTGCACTACTTCAAATGTTATTGATATCTGTTATTACTTAATTTGATCTACCTCCAATTTTTATGTTTGTAATTGATGTTTCATAAATACGTATTTTTTATTACTTTGGAATTTTTTTTATACATAGACATTTTTTATAAAAAGCATAGTATTTCGTATTATTACATTGTATTGTTATATTTGCATATTATTGCACGTTGTTATATTATACAATTATAGATTATATTATTGTATATCATGACATATTGCATCGCAGCCTTTATTTATACAATTTAAGTAATGCATATTATTATAAATACTTATATAAGAATTTGCACTAACAGTGTTTAACTGTTAATGTTTACTATAACTACAATTTGTATAATAATAATTTGCAATATCTCCACTTTCCATTTCTCCATTGATGTTTCATTAAGACCGACTTATTAATAGGATTGAACATTTTGTATAAATACATACTATGTTATTGTAAGTAATTGCACTGCATTTTCATCGCGTCCATTTTTTATTTGTAACCATTTACCTACAAGCATTCAAACTGCACTGCACTGTTCTGCGCTACACTGTGTTCTCAAGTTTCACTACTTGCAAATAAACACTGAAAAGGATCTGATCGTTTGAGACCTCTTGCTTTTGGGTATGGATGCAAAACACACCTATGGCTAAAAAACAACCCACTTGTTAAATGTTTGCTTAGAGTGTATTGTTGATACAAAGAAATTGTCAATTCCATATTGAGCATCAATCTTTTCTTTAATACAGTAATTCATAAACACCAGAATAAAGTGGTTGACTTTAAGGTGTGGAAGTCCAGAGTAGTATTTCACTTTGACGGTGTCTTTCTTCAGGAAATCTTCATCCATTTTTCTCTGGCCAAGCTCACGTTTCAGGGTCCTGTTCTCCTCCAGCAGCCGGTTGATTTCAGCACGCCGGCGCTGACAGAAGTCACATTCTGTCAGCGGTGTCTGCTCAGCTCCATCCTCAGCTGGTGCTGGTGTCTCCACTATGGATAAAATAAGGACATCTTTTAGCTAAATGTGCATCATGCAGCTGAAAAAGCCACAAAAGCAACATACGGTGTTGAATCTGCTGGCTCTGTAAGGCTTACAGGGGGGAACAAGGTCATCAATAGCTGTCTCATCCTCGCAGGTGTACTGTCAGTCCTTTGCCGTTTTCTCTTTTCCTGTCTCTCATAGCGTGCAGTCTGTGTGGCCTTTATCTCAGTGTGGCCCAAGTGTAGTGATGGTGCCCAATCCGGATGCGAGGTGTACATTTCATTTGCTGGTTTTCCTGGTGACACAATTTAAAATTATTATCCACAGCAGCAGTGTTGAACACATATAGAACCATAATGTTATCAATGATCCTCAATATACACATTATTATATTGTATTATATGATTACATTACATTACAAGACGGCTGGTAAGCGCTAGGATCAGCAAAATTTATAAGTGGTGCTATGACAGCTGTCAACCTCAGGGTTTTTTTTGAAAATGGAGAGGGATGTCCCTGTCCTTGTAGGAACTGGCAGTGTGTTCTACCAAAGAGGATAAAATGCTATATCAACCAACGAGGATGAAAATGCTATATCAACAGTCTCTGGGCGCGCGTTCATGCATGTATGTGGTGCCACGGATGAAGGAAGGAAACACTGTAGGCTATAAAATAAAACCGTGCATCTTTAACTTACCAGAATGAAAATGCAGTGAACACACTCGCATTGACATCAGGATACTGTGGAAAGTTCTGTTCTGTCGTCTTACAGCCGCGATCCAAGCTAGCCGACGACTTTTTGTTATCTGTGAAACTTGGTCTCCGTGTTTGCGCCTCCAGGCAGGACAGCGGTGGAAAGTTATCCCATTTTGTAGGTTTTTCCCTCGGCGATCATGTGATGCGCTGTTACAGCCCACAATACAGCAACGGTTTACCATGGTTGAAATCCAGTTACGGTGAAATTAAACGAAATAAAACACGGCTGAGAGGGAGAACACAGGCAATAGTCTAAGGAAGCCGTAAAGTGCGCCGTCAACATGGTCACGACGACCAAGCCCTATTGCGAGGTAACGCAAAAGGTTTTGCGAGGGAACGCAAAAGTTTTTGCGAGGGAACGCAAAAGTATTGCGAGGTAACGCAAAAGTATTGCGAGGGAACGCAAAAGTATTGCGAGGGAACGCAAAAGTTTTGCGAGGTAACGCAAAAGAAAAAAAAATCCCCATGTCCCCTAGGGGGCTCCGTATTTTTGTACACATTGGGTGCGTCTCAATTCGCAGGCTGCGTACTTGGTAGTACGCATTTTGAGGCCGGTGACGTCACAACGCTGCGCGGAGGCCGTCCCATTTGGCAAAAATTCTGAGGACGCTTAACATGCAGCCTTAAAATGCGTCCTCCTTTTCCCCGAATTCTGAGGATGCATCGCTACCGTCCTTAGTGGCCTCGCCTCCCGCTAGATTTCCCGAGGTGCTTTGCGCTTTTTTTTTTTTTTTTTTTTTTTTTTGGTTGAAGAAAAAGAAGAAGAAGAAAGTCGGATTTTCTTCAAATTACGGACAACCGCAAGCAGCAGCAGCGCCGACAGTAGTGCGGAGAACACCTTTAAATGTAAGTAGTTTGTTTTTTTGTTTTTTTAATGAACATCTATTAAAATACATGACGGTAACGGAGCCACCGGAATGTGTAGGAGCAGCAAAAGCTAAAGCTTAGAGCTAACTAGTTGATACGTGATGTTCATCAACAATTAAAAGCCTTCATACAAATGTCACTATTTTTATTTTAACCTACATCTTACTGTACTGATAGCCGTATCCCTCACTAATCAGATCATTTTATTCTCATACAGTTTATAACAAAGGATTAGAGCTGTTAAAGCTTAATGCAGCTGAAGAAAGTCCAGCTGTACTGGGCTGTTAATACTGCAAACATTTTCTTTTAATACTCAATAATGTATAGTTTATTTACAGTACAGTATAATAAGGTTTAAAGTATAATTCGCTTGAAGAACAATACAGGCATAATTATACAGAACAGTTATTTTGCCTGTTGACTTAACAGAAATATGCTTTACATGTCATTTTGTTCCAGGGAGCAGACAGAGGAGTGGATAAAATGACCACTTCATCATCGGGGCCAAAGATACTGCTGCAGTCAGATGGAGGGAAGAGTTGAGGCAGAATTCCATCTACATGTTGCATTTCTATGTAAAAGTCACACAAGTTAAAAGAAGTCCTGTTCAAACACCAACGTACAAATATAATCTTTTGATCACAACAAATGATGCTCAGATGCCACTTTTTGTAAATCTCATATTTGTGATAGAAGTGATCCTTGTGTGGGACAACTTAAAAAAAAAATACAAAGTATGTTCAGGTTTGGATAATGTAATGAAACACACACACACCTATATATATATATATGTGTATATATATATGTGTGTGTATATATATATATATATATATATATATATATATATATATATATATATATATATATATATATATATATATATATATATATATATATATATATATGTATATGTATGTGTGTGTGTAGGGAAATTACATCTTTCATTTATTATATTCATGTTAATTTACACTTTGAGTAAGCTTGAAAAAGTAATCTCCAGGTTACCATTCCAGTCTTTTTCAGTGGTATTTCATCAACCCATCCAAATCATGAAACCTTCCTTTTTTCTAGCTTTAAAGAAACACTACAGAAAATAGCATCTGTTGACACACATTGTTTTCCTCTACTTTAGGAATGCAAAGATCCTTGGACAGGGCAGGGGGTCAGTGGGAATCCTACTGCTGCCACCAGGCCCTGGTTTGTCCTCATGGATGAGGTATTAGGACGGAGGCCCTCTATTGCCCCACCTGTCCTAATTGCCTCCATCCCTGAGGAAACACCAGGGCTAGATGCAGAGATGGGAAGTAACGAAGTACAAATACTTCATTACTGTACTCAAGTAGATTTTTCTGATATTTTTACTTTACTTTACTACTTATTTTTATGGCAACTTTTTACTTCTACTCCTTACATTTTTACACAAATATCTGTACTTTCTACTCCTTACATTTTAAAAAATTGGCTCGTTACTTTAGTTTTGAATCATTTCAATGGAGTTACCGTTATTATTTTTCACGTCATCAATACCAAATTCAATCTAATTGGTTGGGAATCTACGTTGCATTTGACGCACCGCTACAAGATGAATCGACAGATTCGGCGGAATTCATTGGCGGCAAATCATTGCAGCTTGGTGGCGGTGGCGTTAGCATAGTAGCATGGACGACGAGATGATTGAAAATGAACACAACGGAGATCTAGTCCTATTGGCAGACATCCATTTAAAAATGTAGGCAACAGCATGAAAAAAGTGGTTTCTACTTTTACTTTTATACTTTAAGTAAATTTATAAGCCTGTACTTTGTTACTTTTACTTGAGTAAAGAAGTTTAATCAGTACTTCCACTTTTACCAGAGTATTTTTTAACACAAGTATCTGTACTTTTACTCAAGTACGGAAAGTGAGTACTTTTGCCATCTCTGGCTAGATGCTGCAGAGGCTGAGCAGCATCAGGGTGACGATGAGGAAGAGAATGAGGATGAGAGAGGAGGGAAAGGAGGAAGAGAAGAAGGAGTGACGAGTTGGTGGATTTAATCAGGGAGGATATCAGATGGCAGAGGGAGGCGGGAAAGGATGGACAGATTATTTCAGTTATTGGAGAGGATGGTGGACAGATGTTATTATTTTTTTGGTGTTTTTTTTTAACAAGTTGAAGTTCTGTGTTGCTGTTATGGTTAAATTAAATTATTAATTTTTTTATAAAAGTTATTGCTGTCGGTGTGTTCTTAAAGTCATTTAACCTTTTTACATGATGTTTCATCACTTCTTTATAATTTAAGTAAACTTAGAACAACTTCTCAGTGACAGTTTATTTTTAGAGAAGCAAGTATTTACAATAAACTATTAAAACATTTTTAACTATTGACATTAGATTTTAAAATTAACTACTACAACTATTTACAAAAGATATACAGTAAATATTACTAAAGAACATATATATACAATTGTGACTGAGCAGGAGTCCCTGGTGGGGCTGCTGGACTGGATGGGATGCCACACAGATGAGCTTGGAGTCTTCTGACTGCGAGTGGGACATCATCTGGGGGGTGGGGGGGATGCCTCTCTCCACTGCTGATCCAATCGATGGCTGCCATGTTACAAAAAATGTTCAAAAAGACGCAGAAAATACTGACTTTACTAAAACTGTTTTTATAACCCTGAAATGAGAACAGCTAAAATGTGATTCTACTTGCCATCTAAATGTAACGGTGGTCGGTTAGACCCTCCTCCAGGGCAGACAGCTCGGCAGACAGCTGGTCCCTCCAGTGAGCACCACTGACTGCCTCCTACACCTTCTCCCCCTCCTCATCCTCTGGCATGTCGTCCTGCTCTTCATCCTCTGGGGCTGTTATGACCTGTAGAAAAAAAAAGACAAAAATATTTATTTTTATTCAGTCATCTATCTTTTTTCCTTATCTTTATTACATGATTTATTAGAAATTAAATTTTACTTCATCTAGATCCACTATTTAACTTATTTTTTATGTTTTTATATTTAGATTTTTTTTTCCTGTATTATGTTTATATATATATATATATATATATATATATATATATATATATATATATATATATATATATATATATATATATATATATATATATATATATATATATATATATATATATATATAAAATTTCAAATAAAATCAGGCAGTAAGGGGATAACAATTTAGACAAAAAGGATTTATTTCTCAACAGTTTGGCTTCTCAACACAACATTAGTAATGGTGAAAGTAGTGATTTAAGTCAGTTATTTACAGGGTTTGTACACATTTAACTATTCAATTCAAATTACTAAAGTTACAAACAAATAAATCACAAACTTACAAATAAATATAAAACTTGATATTTAAACCTATTCATCAATCTGCTGACAAGCGTTTATTTAATAACTGGTATATTCTGATCATTAGCAGGCCCCTGTGGGTTAGAATAATAACAGGTAGATCTTACCTCTCCACTGCGCTCTGCCAGCCTGAGAAAAATCCGTCGCAGGTTTTGCTGCCGCCGAAGCCGTCAAAGCGACTATCCTCCTCCAATAACAAGTAAATAAAAAAATAAAAATGTCCATATCTATTTTTTTGTTGTTTCTTTCCGTATTTCTCGAGCTGTCGGATTTTGTTTCGCGCTGTGTTTGGGGTAAACGTGATGACGTCATGTCGCAACCAGGAAGTGCTCCAAAGGCTAGACCGTCCCATTTACCAATGCCTGAGGATCCTCCGGAGCAGCCTACCAAGTCTGGGTCCTCCGGAGGCTAGGTAGGCTGCATCCTCGGAAGTACGCAGCCTGCGAATTGAGACGCAGCCAAAGAGTCGATGCAATCAGCTGGTTTTCCTTAGATAGAAAACTTTGAATCAATCTGACTGGATGATCTAGTGAACTGAAAAGTGCCTTGAGATGATGTGTGTTGTGAATTGGAAATATAGAAATAAATTGAACTGAATCAAAAAACTGAATTAACAACAGAGCAGATTATATATTCCATCATTTAAAACATTTTAAACAAGGGCAAAGACTGGAAACCAAACCATAAATAAGAGGAAAATTAGAGACCAGCACTAATAAACCTCCTCAGTTATTATTTTAATCAAATTAAATTACTTTGTGCCTCACCTGGATGCATGAATATGATTGGTTGATTCATTAGAAAGTTAGAGCCCAATCAAACGAATAAAGCAGAACAATGCTGAGGTTCTTGTGGAACACTAAGCTGCTTTTCTCTCTTAGCCATCAGATGTGACAGCTTCATAGGATGCTAGGAGCTTTTTAGAAATCAAAGTGCTAAAGGGGTCTGAAAAGTGGCTAAATATAGCGACTAAAGCGCTAAGTTGGCAACACTGCTCTTTGCATGGTTTGTTTTCAAATGGTTTGCTGCTGTCTGTTTGGACCTTTCTGAACATGTGCAGCAAATGGACTGATCCAATATGGTGGACACTGAAGGGGGGGGGGCTGAGACACACTTAATATTATCAGCGTTCTGGCAAACCAAGACAACTGTAATGGTCTATGACATATAAACCGTAATAACATATAATATTTAGAAATATGAAGATGTGTAAGGTGTGGGATACAGCTTCCTCTCAGCTGCTGCTTTATTTTTGATCTTTGTGAAATGTTTTTTAACCCTTTGATAGCTGTTGTTGCTAATAAGCATTACACTACAAAAAATGTGAATCAAAATATTTTTTTCCTAAAATAATAGCATTTTTCTGATTTGAGCAGGTAAGTGAGACATTTTGCCATTGGAACAAGACAACGTACATTAAAAATAAGAAAAAACAACAACTGCAGTATTGTTTTACTCATTTCAAGTGCATAATATCGAATTATCTTATTTTAATGGTAAAATGCTCATTCCATTGGCAGATAATCTTATTTTGCTACTCATATTACGGGTAAATACACTTATTTTAAGACATTTTTACTCCTTTTCAGAACATTTTTGCAGTGTAGGCAAACAGCCGCCATAGCGTTTTTGCATCACCCCAGTGCTAGCCACAGAGTATGTTAGTATGTAGTTATAACTGCTGTTGCAAAATATACTTTACCTTCATTTCCATATATTTAATAACATTGACTGCTTTAATTTGGCATCTCATTGAAGGGGAAAAACACGCACAAAATGTCTTTTTATCTGTATATGTACATCATTCCAGACTTCAAGGGGTTAATCTCTAGAAAATGTGTCAGAAAAATGTAAAAACTTTGCCTGTTTTTTCAGCTAAAATGGATCCATGAAGGGGAAATCAAAAGGTGATCTGCACCAGCAGCATGGCTCTGTTCTTCCCAGCAGGCTGAAGCACTCTGAGCTGTTAGCTTAGCTCTGAAATAACACCACCTTTGTTCCAGACGCAGAGGAAAGCAGGCGTGAAGAGGCTCCGACTGGATCTGACCTCCTCTCATTCGGAGCAGAAACCATTGATGGATGATCAAACTGGACCAGAGGACTCAGTCTCTGACCTCTGACCTTCTGATGACTCAGAGGCAGTGGTGGTTCTACACTAAATGTACCAGGGGGCCAGGAGGGGGCCAGCGTTGTTTTCATGGGGGCCCAGAAAAGCATGAAATAAAGAAAGGGTTAGGGATTCAAATATATTAATATAGCTGCATAAAGTGACATTTCTATTCAATTCGGTTTAACTAAAATTCTATTTCTTATTAGCTCAATATACATTTAGAA
>NW_024038337.1:0-60708 GCF_016077235.1 Cyprinodon tularosa
AGAGCATTTTATTTATTTTTTTTTCTAACCATCTTAAAAACGATTGTGTATTTAAGTTTGGGAAAGACAGCTAGATGCGATCTAAACCTTCCCTCCATTTTTACGGAAGTAAACAAGGAGCAAGACGGCTTGTGACGTTATTGAAGTCTCTACTGCGCATGTGGGACGCTTAAACCGTATGAATGGACAAAATTAGACATTAGTTTTTTTTTTTTTTTTTTTTTTTTTTTTTTTTCTTTTAATAGACCGATACATATACATGTACATCATTATTTATCGTGTATAAAGATATATAGTCTTGCAGAATCCTATGAGGCAGAGGGCCACATAGGCAAAGGGCCACATAGGCACAGGGCAGAGTGAGGGGGCTACAGCAGCTGCAGCGAGGGGGGTTGGGGGGTGGCTGCATTGTGTGAGTGTGAGTGACTGCACTCATCACACAGCTGCTCAGGCAGAGGCTGAAACGGAGTGCTTACAGTGATTATATAAGAAATCAATACAAATAATTAAAAATAATCATTTAATCATCATAACCGTTATTCAAATAACATAGTTAATTTTTTATATGCATTTTTATAAATTTTATAATAATTTTTTAATTATTCATTTTTTATTAGTTTTTTAATTCAATTTTATATTAATTTTATATCAATTTTATATTAATTTTATATCAATTTTATATTAATTTTATATTAATTTTATATTAATTTTATATTAATTAAGGCGGGACTTCCGGTTTAATTAAGGCGGGACTTCCGGTTTAATTAAGGCGGGACTTCCGGCTGTCACTTTGGAATGTGGGCGTGGTTTCGAGTTCGATGAAAGGTGGTTCATATTGTTTTTGACGTAGTCCGACTCAATTCTAGTCAGAATATGAGTCTGATACTGCTCCATAGAGCTTTGATTATGGGGCGTGTTTCAAACGAACCAGGAAAAAAAATGCCTCTGCACTCAATTGGATAGACCTACAACCAATAAGAGCAACGGAGTGCGTGACGTATGACCAAGGGAGCCAGCTGATAAATTCAACTTTTGCCGAATCCCATAGGAAGGATGCCAAAAACATCTTTCTTTTCAACAAATGCCTTGATCGCGTTTCTCTGTTCCTCTTTTAAAATTAATTTGCTGTCAATATTTTCTAGAACAGACCTAATAGCAGAATCTACACACCTCAACTCTCCAGCGGCAGCCATTGTTGTTGTCACCCAAACGCGCTTTGGTCATGTGGTTGATTACGTTACTGTTGATCATCTGTCCATCATCGTATAAAGCCCGCCCTGACAATTTGATTGGCCTGCCAGATATTGTGCGAGCAAACTCCCGCTACTATTGAACAATGCCAGACCGAACTTCCCGACCTCAAACCTTGTGGGCGGGACTAAGTTCGGAATGGCACCCAGGCTACTGCGTTTGGGTCCTCAAAATCTAAATCAAACCCTGACAGAAGGAACAAGCCAAAAATGGATCCAGCAGAGTCACTAATGGATAAGGCAAGTGACTTTTAAAACTCTTAAGAGGCTCACTCGATAACCTTTCCATAATCACTCCACCTTGGAAGCAGGTGAGTGCTGCCGAAGAGGTAAAGAAAATACTTAAAATGTATACAGAACCCCAAACCTCCTTCCTTCAGGCAGGTTACATGGCCTTAGCCACATCCTGTATGTGGAACATACAGGATGCCTTCTCTCAGCTACTCAATAGACCTCCACCACCCAAACCATCATTCTGTCACCTTCCAAATCTGCTGTCAATTACCTCCAACCCTGTTCCTCCACCATCTCCAGCTGTTGGTCCTCTCCTGTCATCAGCTTCCTACAAGCACAAGCACTGCCTGGGGGGGAAGAAGGCCACTGCCTATCCGGCAGTTCAGCCTGACGCCGCTACTCCCTCTCCGGCGGGTAAGCCTGATGCCACTACTCCCTCTCTGGCGTGTCAGCCTGGCACCTCCACTTCTTCTCCCATGGGTCAGCCTGCTGTTAGCCTTACATCACCTCCCAACCAGGTCAGTTTACTCATTGATCTCAGTTGTTACCTCCATGACCAACAGCTTGCCTCATGTATAAGAAAACTCAAACAAGGTCCAAATATCACCACCCACCCTCCCATAAGAAGTTATGGGACCTCTTTTATGGGGAAAGAGAAGACCTTTTTCCTTTACTGCCTCCACCATCAGCTCCCTGCCAGCCAGTAGTTCCAGAGTCAGAGCACATTAGCGAGCTAGTATCGTAAAATGGGAGAGTGAATGGCTTGTTGTCCAACATCAGTGTCTAAACTCACAAATACACTACTAGAAAAACAAAACAAAATGTCCACCTGTTTACACTCCCAAACCATGTTGTCAACATTCTGAGAAGAGTTGAAGCTGGTATTGTTTGAAAAGGTGGGCTGATATCATCTCAAACCAACAGACTACAAATGAGATGTCATATATGGGGAAAGACAATTGAGCAAAGAATATTGATATGGTGGATGTGCTTGTTTCATTTCAAATGAAATGCTTGAACATTTTTAATAACCTGTACATGTCAGGCTTCTTTATCCATCATGTTGAATTGAAACTTCAAATGTGTTAGTCTGAGAGCAACATCAGTGAGAGCATTCCTCCCTTGTGTATCTCATCCATAATAACAGCCTAATAAGACTTTGACATGATAGTCTATTAAGTTAATAGTAAGCTCTGATTCTTTCTTCATATTTCCCCCATCCTCTTACTTTTTAGTCACCAGTGTTAAGCTTCTATAAAAGTGGTTTCTCTGCTTGTATGTATCCCTTATGAGGTTTATAGTCCTCTGTTTCAATATTTCTCTGTAAACAGCTACATTTAATCTCCATTCCAGCAGGGATGTGATGCACTGAGGTAATATTAGAGGACCAGGAGAGAACATTTGTTTCCCTCAGCTCTCATTTGACCGTGGCCAGTAACAATCAAGCCTGTAAAGGGACTCTTTAGGTAATTCCTTTCTCACACCAACAAACTTTTAAAAGGATTAGATTAATCTGCTTTGAATGCCCTCATAAGATTGGTCCAGCTTTAGCTTGACCAACCAGGGCTTTAGAGATGGCCCTCCTGGCCCTTCTCCAAGCCCACTGGCACCTAAGGGCAGAAAGGTGGTTGGAGGGAACACTGGACTCCTTCTGTATGGGGAACACCGGTGGCTGAAAACCAAAGACAACATAGAATGGAAGTCAAGTGGTGCTAGAGGAAGACAAGTTTATGGCATGCTCGACCTAGGGAAGTTGGTTGGCCCATTTGGTGGGATCAGCTTCACAGAGGATGCGGATCTTAGTCACTATCTCCCGATTGGCCCTCTCTGTCTGACTTTCTGTTTACGGGTGAAAACCTGACAAGAGACTCCTTACAAAAAACAGAACTCCCTCCAGAACTGGGAAAAAAAAACTAGGGAACTCTGTCAGAGACGGTGTCTGTGGGGAGACCATGGAGCTGAAAAACATAATGGATGAGGACCTCACCCATTTCCATAGCTGAGGGGAGTTTGGACAGCGGGACCAAATGCACCAACTTAGAGAACCTGTCACTGACAGTAAGGAAGACAGTGTTACCATCAGAGCAAGGCCAACCAGTAAAAAAGTCCATGGCAATGTGGGACCAAGGCCGGGACAGAGTGCCCAAAGGTCGGAGAAGACCAGAAGGAGGTCTTTTGGATGATTTGGATTGGTTACACTGAGGGGATTTGCTGCCACGAACACCCGCACATCTGCAGACAGAGAAGGCCACCAAAACTGAGAATGAACAATGTAAAGAATGTTAGTAACACCCAGATGACAGAACAGATGAGAACAAAGACAGATCTCAAGGACCTTCCCTCTCAGAGCATTAGGAACAAACAGACGATCAGATGGACAATCACTGGCAGAAGGTTGGCTGAAAAGGGCCTGTCTAACATGCTTCTCAATGTTAACCATGGTGACCGCACACCTTACAGATGGAAGCAAGAGATATTCCTCAGCACCATGAGGACTCTCCTCCTCCGCCTCGGCTAGCTAATCTGAATCGTTCAATTCCATTTCGAGAGCGAGATCATCTGTGGTAGTAGCACTAGACATCTTCCAGGCATGTGAGTAAAACTATCAGCAGTTCAGCGGACAGGATGAATGAATGGTAGCCGGCGCACACGGATGACGTCATACACACTCCGCTTTGTTTTAAAAAAATATAAATATAAAAAATATAACCGCGGATGTCTGGGGGACAGTGATTCGCCAACATGTTATAAATGCTGGCGTACCATAAAGAATAAATTATGAACAGTTTAATTTGTGCCTTCAACTCGTTGCCCATAGGAAGACCTTACTTGGATTCCAAATGACACAAAACCAATATGGGTGAGTAGAACATGATGTAATAACATAAAATCAAGGGGCCAATGTACCGTATTTTCACGACTATAAGGCGCATATAAACGTCTTTTTTTTTCCTCAAAATGTGCGGCGCGCCCTATAGTGCGGTGCGCCCTATGTGTGTTGTTACTACGGACGTTGTTAGACCACCATGAGAACGTTAAAGGGGGAAGTGTGGGCGTGGATTGTCTATAAAAGAACAGGTATGTGCCTCATTGAGTAGATGATGAAAGAGTGGCTGAAGGTGTATGTAAGGAGACCAGGTGGTTTTTTCCACGCATCACCATCGCTGTTAATCGGCGACTCCATGCGTGCCCATCTCACAGCCGATGTGAAAAACATGGTGAAACTAATGAACGCTGTGCTTGCTGTTATTCCGGCAGGTCTGACAAAGGAACTTCAACCGCTCGACATCAGTGTGAACCGGCCGTTCAAAGTAATGCTACGTTCACGCGTCTGCTGCTTCATTTTTGCTGCTTGTACCAGTTTAGTTCTGACGCTCGGCTGAAGCAGCTTTGCTGCTCTGGCTGTGCGGTGCAAAAGTGTGTCTGACGCGCGTTGGGCGGAGCTACTCTGTCCTTTCTTTGCCTTGCAGCTATATTTGCTGTGATCAGTGGGAATAAAGTAGTTTTAATATGTTTTTAAGTGAGAAGGTCCACCTGAAAACTTAATCATTGCAGTCAGTTCATCCAGATTACAATCCCACCTTCCATTATTATTTCTGTCGGAGCCACTCAGAGCCCAACATACCAGCGGTGCGCTGTCAGTAGGAATTCCATTCAACAGCAGCCTATGGCCGGGTCGCCTCCTAGCGGTTCACCGCGGCAGCTGGTAGGTGTTTTTCATCTAAATAATCTAAAATGCAGGCACCAGGATAATAAAAGCGAACACATTCTGCCGGCAGATTTCTGCATTTTAAGTTAAATTATGCGTCAATAAACTGTTTCAGAGGAGTGATCACAGCGCTCTGTGTCATCAGCGATGTGTCTTTCTCAAGGCCAGCTCCCAGGTTTGATTAATACTTTGTAATAAATACATGAATAAAGCACAATCATACTCAGTTTTGCTCCTGCTCTATTTTTAAATACGCAGTAGAGGTATTTAAACGTAGTAGAGGATATGTCCCTGTATATAAAACCCGTGCCCTATAGTCCGGTGCGCCTTATGTGTGTGTTAAATACAGTAATGGCACAAATAACTGAGACTGCGCCTTTTAGTATGGTGCGCCTTATGGTTGTGAAAATACGGTAAAAAAAACGGTGTTCCCCTTTAAGCCTTCTACACAGACGATGCTTCTGCCGCCTCCTCTTCCACAACAACTTCATCCCTGCTTTCCTCCTGTAAATAAAAAATGTATGATGGAGGAGACTCATCCACCACCTCCGACACAAAACTCTCCTTCTCTTGCATGTACCATTTCTTGACAGTGTCATTGCTAAGTGCTACTT
The DNA here is from genome assembly GCF_016077235.1 of Cyprinodon tularosa. Classification (NCBI taxonomy): domain Eukaryota; kingdom Metazoa; phylum Chordata; class Actinopteri; order Cyprinodontiformes; family Cyprinodontidae; genus Cyprinodon; species Cyprinodon tularosa. Next base: position 5,808 of record NW_024038337.1, read on the forward strand.
GGTCCCAATGTAATTTCCCATTGGAAACCTACTAGCACTAAGTTGCTAACTGGTTAGCAAAATGCTTCCAACAAACCGGCCACAACCAAAAGGCTTGTGAACCTTCCACCACAACAATCCCACCCCCTTGATAAATGACCAATCACATTCACTTTTTTCACTCTTGTAAAGTCGGCCACCACTCAGGAGAATTTGGAAATGCTACGGTTGGAACAGCCGTTTCCCTAAGACTTTAACAAGAACCTCCACAAATGGACATGCAATGTTTTTTTATAAAAAAAAAACCTAATGCGTCTAACAGACCTAAATGCACAAAACTGAGACAAAAATCTTACTAAATCAGGAAATAAAACAACATGATTGGCTGTAAGGAGAGTGGAGACAGAGGACACGGAGTTTACAGAAGAAAACCTGCTACTGACCAGGTTAGCTCTGAGGAGAATGTTACTATGGTGACTGAAGCAGAGGTTGACTAAACTCTCTTTGTGAAACGGAAAAGTTAGAGGTTCCCTGTTTTCAGGTTGAGAAAACTGAAGAGTTTTCGGTAAACCTGCTTCTTGAAACAGACCCCTGCTCTCGTTCTGTGGCTTCCGCCAAGAATTTGAGGAGTATGTAGGCTCTTGTCTTGGTAGACTTCTCGCTGTGTGCAGGGGCAATGAATATTTTATATTCACGTTTAACCCTTCTCCAGTTCTCTGCCACATTTTCCTCGAAGACCAGTGGCTCTGGGCATCCGTCTGTCATTTTGTGTTTTGTTTACCTCTGTTAGCTGCATTCCAAAAGTCCTCAGCGACTCTGTGAAATCTTGTAGCCAAGGATATCCCACTTCTGACACATGTAGAGTCAACTGATGGGAGATGGTATTGTTTCAATAGTAATGTTTTTTTATTGTCATCTTCTGGGACCACCTGTAAGTATAACAGCTGACATACATCGCTGCCAGTGTGCTCCTCACATGTACAACTAAACTCTTGCAGGGCTGCAGCGACACCTCGCCGCCAAACAATGCAACTGCGATAGTACTGTCTACATCACAGATGCCTTTATTTTTTTAATGAGCACATTTAATTTCTTCAAACTGGGTCAAAAAAGGCCTGTAAGTCCATATTACCAATTCACTATAATAAATTAACTAAACAACTTAAAACTGGCCCTGAAAACAAACTAAATGTCTATGGCCAATTCTAAAAGATCTTTTATTTGGATGAATGATTTACTCTCTCTCACTCAATCCTGTAGTGTGTTTAGTTGTTATATTAATGTTAAACTTCAGTCCTCATCTAAAAAAATCTGGTTCACACCTTTTTTTGTTTTTTTTACGTCAGCACAGTAAACGTTGTTACACAGTTATTCTTCTGCCTCCTTCAGCAATAACAGCACGTGACGTGAAATAAGTATTTTAGTGGATTTGGAGGTGAGGGTATCAGCACTCGAGTCCTGACTCCAGTTTAATAAAGATTTACACTGCACTACACCATGCTGCACTATACTATACAGTAGTATACTATACTATAATGGAGGTCCAGTTTCCTGTGCCTTTTAGTGTTGTATCTGCTTATAAGCAGATACAAATTTGAATCAATTTGTATGATCTGGTTGAACTGTAAAGTGCCTTGAGATGACATGTGTTGTGAATTGGCGCTATATAAATAAACGGAACTGAATTGAATTAAGTCCAATTAATTAGGTCATTAGCAAGACTTTTGAAACCTGAATCCATTTTAAGAAGTAAAGCTGTGTGATATGGTTGAAAATGTACTGTTATGGCCCAAGGCCTTTCCTGAGTCCTTAACATCCCTGTGTAGAGCTTCTAATTGGTGCTGATTGGAAGTGGAGGCAGCTGGCCAGACTGACGTCAGATCCATCTTAAGGAGCACCAATCTTCTTCACCTGGAGGCCCAAACCAAGCTCCACAGCCCAAGCTACGCTCATACCCAAGTCAGATGATCAACCCCGGCTGGTAGCAGCTTAGCTCAGACCGGACCAGCTTGGAGGAGCTCAGCTCCTTCTTTCTCTCTCTCTGCTCTCCTCTCCAGCCTATTATTTTTTTGTTAAATAAATCCCACTTTAAGTTATCCCCATGCGTGGCTTCCCTTCGATTTGTTGTGGTCCATGGGCCAGCCCATAAGAGTGCCATGATAAATTATATGTAACCTATTTAAAATAAGAACCAGGGGAAAAAGCTGAGTTTAAATTGACACCCTAACCTTTTTTTTTAAATGTAACATTTAACCTTTAAAAATAGGTCAGACCTACCACCATCATCTGCTGTCTATGTCAATATATATTTTTTGATAGTGTTTTAATGCCTTAAATTCAACTGTCCTCAGGTCAGGTCTGTTTCTTAACACCCAAATCAAGATCTGTTTAGGAGCAGGCCTGACCTGAGGACAGCTGAGGTGGAACAAATTCTAAAAAAATCAGAGCACCAGGCCTCCAGTACTATAGCAGACATATGCTATAGGAATTATTTCAATATCTCAACATTTGTACCTTTTTTTTTTTTCTTTGGACAGAAGTTATTGCTCCCTTGCTCCCTATCTCCAGGACCTGACTAAACCATTGTCCCTTGCAACAACTTCCATCCAGCTTCAGAAACTACTGGGCAAACCACTTAATTCCCCCCTTAATAATGGATATACATCAGGAATTTTTGAATGTGCTATTTACTGATGTTTTAATTTATAATCAGGTCACTGGCTGTCCGTGTTTATTTAAAATCCTTGAAAACATTCTGTGAGAATCAACTGAAAAAAAGAAACCTAAAAATAATTCATTGAACAGTTTCTGTTGCAAATTTCCGGGTTTTTTTTCTGTCAGCAGAGCATAGATGGAGAAGGCAGGTGATGAAGAGGGAAAATAGCAGCTCACATCTAACTTTTGGGCTTGCCAAGGAAAGAAAAATATGATATGACAGTAATGACAATCTTGGTGTTATTTTTGATCAGGACCTGTCATTTATATCCCATATAAATGAGGTTTCTAGAATTCTAGACTTCTAGAGGTTATAGGGACCCCTTTTTCATCATTCTGCTTCATTCTATCTCTATTCTCCCACTCTGCAGGATCTGTTCAACCTCTAACATTATGCTCTCTCTGGTTTTTCTCATAGTAGCTTCATCTAGTCTGATCCTGTTTGGCTCTGACACCCTCCTGGAGAGACATATCAGTTGTGCTGCTGCCATCAACAATTTTGTTTATAGATGTTGGAGATCGGCCTGTTTTTCAGAGTAGTCCAGAGTAGTCTCTGACTGTGACTGGCTGGATGTGCTTTCTTTATCCTCTGACATAGGAGCTGGGCTGGAGCTCGTCTGCCTGGCTGTGTGGTTCCTGGACAGGGCCGTCTGTGGAGCTGGTTGACAGTTGCCTTTTGTATCTCTGCCTCTTTTTCTATGTCTGCTTCTGTCTCCTTGAACCCCAGTTGGCTACGGCAGATGGCCGCTAACACTGAGCCTGGTTCTGCAGGAGGTTTCTTCCTGTTAAAAGGGAGTTTTTCCTCTCCACAGTCGCTACAAGCATGATTAGTGTGAGGGATTGCCTTGAGTCAATGAGTTGATGCAATCCACAGGTTTGGTGTCAACAACGTGACAAAATGTTCAAGAAAACAAAAAAGCGTTTTTTTCCCACCCAAGTTAGTTTCCCAAGTGTTCCAAGACCCAGGAAATGCCCATGAGGGCAGCCATTCAACATTTTACATTTTATGATTTTACTTAAAAAGAAAAAAAGTAGGTTGATATGTGTTGGATTTCGAAGAAACAGCTGCTCCATCTTCTATTTTCTCCAACTTTCTAATCACCGGTCGGAACCCTTACCCCAGTTCAAATTGTTGCTAACACCTGCTGACCACTAGGGGGCAGATCGGTGGATATAATGATATAAAATCTGTTTTGGTTCGCTCGGCCCACTTATGTCACCTTATTGGTGGTATTTTTATTGCCTAGGTGTCAGACAATGGATTACTTTGAGCGGACTTTTTGTTTTCATAAGTGTCTGCCAGATAATCATCTTAGGACATAACACTTGACTGGGCTGTCGTGCTTTGATGAGGCCATCACTGGGACTTTCCGGATACGTCAGACCGAGCTTCCGACTTGTTAACGCTAGTTGCTGCCGAAACGTTCATGTCGTTAGTGGTGGTTAACGTTACGTTGAAACTCCGAGGTAAACGCGGACAGGAGACCATGAACACCTCCAGAACCCGCCAGCAGCCCCAGGAGGTCTGAACAGAGAGGCGTGGTGGTCAGAGAGCGACAGGGCGGGATGTCAACAACTCGGCCTCTGCTCGGAATGAGACGAGTCACCGAGCTAGCGTACCCTGAACAGCCGGGCACCAGGCTCTCCGCTTCGGCCGGCAGGCAGCAGACAGAGGCCCTCACAGTGGACGAGTTTACGGTCCTTGAGGACAAAGAAGACGAGTTGAAGAGCGCCAGGCCCCGAGTGGAGCAGGTTTTTAAAGTGACGTTCACAATTATCGGTCTGTTGGACCATACAGGACAGCCGCACGGCAGCAAAACAACCCGGCAGATATGGCTTCAGCTCCGGGGGGACAGAGACGACGTGTCCAAGGCGAAGGTGGGTATAACTAAACCTTCTGTTAACAAAAACAAAACAGCACGTCAGGATGTTCAGACAAGTAACACATTAATTGGAGTATGAGGCCATTTTTATTAGAAATAAAGAAACATAAAGTCCAGGTTGACTCCTCCATGAACAGGTGTGCCAGTGACACCAACTTTACTGACCAACAGCTTTTCTCTCTCCTGTTGCGTTTAAAACCTTTGTTTTTAGCTTCTCCCTCAATTTGCTGCCTAGAAGTCTTTTAACACATTTATTGCCATATTGAAATACTATGACACAATCAATTCATGTGTTTCTTTGTAACATATGAATGTTTGTTCCTCTCATTAAATAGGATTTACATGCCATTCATTTAAATAATGGTTAAATCTATATTTTTTTTAGCAGATAAAACTGTTAAAAGGAATAAATCCCCTCCTCTATAAGGGAAGTATCAAAGAAAAACTAAAACAACTGTATATCAGTGGCCTCCACATGAAAGGGCAGAAACTGGGTCCTTCCAGGCCAAACTCTCATTTTGAAAGTGCAAACATGACACATAAAGCTAAAGAAATCACCTGAAAACCTTGAATTTATTGTAATCTGATTAAAACTACAGATTTGATTTAACTCAAACCCAATTAGTACTGGTATAGATAACCTCCCAGATCATATTAATTGGTATTAAGAGATGTTTTAACACATTTGTGTGAAAACAAACATCCATTGACAGTTGCTAGTTTTACATTTGATCGATTTCAATGCTGAGGTGATCCATGATCCTAATTTTACATCAAGAAATAGAATATTTTTAAAAAAAGTGTTTTAAAATCAGTGTTAAAGTGTTAACTATGGACTGATGAGTGTTTTAGAGGCAGAATAAATGTCAGCTAATGGACCTTTAATATTAAGTTCAATCAGAAAAATAATTCAGTATTTGACTGTAGAGTTGTCTTTCTAAAACATGAAAAAAAACTTTCGAAAATTATCCTCACTGTTAAAATCTCAAAATAAGTTGTTTTTTTTTTTAAGGAAACTTGATCTTGCACTGGCAGGTAAAGCATCTTTATTCATATTCAGTTAAATGTGAGCGTTTAACCCTGGCTACATTTTTATCAGGAATGTTTGGCATTTAAGGTATCGTTTTTTCTGAAACTGCAAATTGCCTGGTAAACTACTAGCAGTGTTTATTGCAACACAGCCTGAAACTTTAACACACAAAGAAAACTGACATAAAAAAGGCTCAGAGCCACAGCATGAAACCTGGTTCCACTAAGGTCCCTAATTTAAGTCCTAATTTGGTGACAGTAATATTACTGTGAATATTATGAAGTTGTATTTTCCTCTATGTGGTTTTTCAAGCAATGTGTCTTTGGCAGGGATTGGTAAATCAATTAAAATTACTTTCAAAATAAAAACTTCTTGTTACGATAGCTTAGTTTTTCCTAACTAATTTTTTGTAGCTTGTGTTTTCTTTAGCAATACTTATAGTTTCCTCTTAATCATTAATTTCTTTCAACTAAGATTGTTTTATAGAAGTAAACAAAGTGAAGCGAGACACATTTTAAACTCCACTTAAGCAAATTGCTGCTGTTTCTAGCATAGAAAGCAGGGGTGGAAATGAAAGAAGTAGACCACTAGGTCATTGTTTCTAAAGTGATAATGTGATACTGCAGTCCACACATATGGACAAAAACACTTTGTAAAAAAAGAAACTTACAAAAAAAAACATGAATCTGTTTTGTTTTTGTTTTTTATCTATCGTAGACAAGGTTGGAACATGTAATTATTAATAATTGATTCCAAAAACATAACTTCACAAACATTTTAGCCCTTGGGTAATCTACATTTTTCATTCCTTAACAGGTTGATGAGCTAAATATGAACTGTAATTACAATAAATACATTTCTAGTTTCAAGCTTGATCAATCAAAATTTGAATTATTTTTTACGCTAAAAGTTTGTTTAATGAATTAATCGTCAGTAGATTATTTAAAGATTTTTTTTTCGAGAGAAGGATCCGTCTCATATGGACATTTCTTCTAAAAATTATGTATTTTGAGTTTCTGTAAACATTTAGAGTTAGTGGGATGTTATTTAGTGGGCTTCAGTTTGCGTACAGACAAAAGCTCAACTTATGATGTAGCGAGTTATAGTGTTTTTAATTAACCTGCATTCAAGTCGACAAGTTATGGACAACGTATTATATTATAACCCCTGAGCCTCCTGAGGGAGACGGTATGTGTGATTTAAAAAGAAAAAAAGAAATCTTGTTTTATAACTCTTGCAATGAATAACAAGTTATTAGAAACTAAGAGTTTTACTGTGACGTTTTCCCTTATAAAACCTTTTTCTGTTTAGCAACATCAACATGTCCCGGGGTGCTCTTATTGAAGGTGGGGATAATGAGAGCTAATGCAAAGTTGGTATTATTGTTGAACAGTAGATTTTTTTTTCCATCAATGCTTTTCTACACATTTAAAAGTATAGCTTCAGAAGAGCTTGATTAAAAACATCAAAACTTATATCAACTTGCTAAATTTGATGTGGTCTTTGACTTGTTGAAAAGAGTAAATGTGAGTAAAATGAGATGGAAACACATTTGTTGAAGTTTTGACGCAGCAAATATTTACAGTGAGGAAAATAAGTATTTTAACATCCTGCTATTTTTCAAGTTATCCCACTTATCATCAGAGGTGCATGTCCACTATAAGAGACATAATCTAAAAAAAAAAACGTATTTTTAAAAAATCATTTAATTATTTCTTTGTATGATACAGCTGCAAATAAGTGTTTAAACAGCTGAGAAAATCTATGGTAATATTTAGTAGAGTAGCCTTTGTTTGCAATTACAGAAGTCAAACATTTCCTGTAGTTTTTCACCAGGTTTGCACACTGCAGGAGGAATTTTGGCCCACTCCTCCACACAGATCTTCTCTAGATCAGTCAGGCTTCTGGGCTATTGCTGAGAACAACAGAGTTTCAGCTCCTTTCAAAGTTTTCTATTGGGTTTAGGTCTGGAGACTGGCTAGGCCACACCAGAAACTTGATATTCTTTTTCCAGAGCCACTCCTTGGTTATCCTGGCTGTGCTTCGGGTCATTGTCATGCTGGAAGACCCAGCCTCGACCCATCTTCAATGCTCTGAGGGAATGAGGTTGTTACCCAAAATCTAGCAATACATGGCTGCGGTCATCCTCTCCTTAATACAGTGGAGTCCCCCTGTCCCATGTCCAGAAAAACACCCCCAAAGCATGATGCTACCACCCCCATGCTTCACAGTAGTGATGGTGTTATTGGGATGGTACTCATCATTCTTCTTCCTCCAAACACAGTGGAATTATGACCAAAAAGTTATTTTTCGGTCTCATCTGAACACTTGACTTTCTCCCATGACTCCTCTGGATCATCCAAATGGTCATTGGAAAACTAAAGACGGACCTTGACATGTGCTGGTCTAAGCAGGGGAACCTTCCATGCCATGCATGATTTAAAACCATGACGTCTTAGTGTATTACCAACAGTAACCTTGGAAACGGTGGTCCCAATAGGTGAGATCTTGCATGGAGCCCTAGTCTAAGGGAGATTGACAGTTATGTTTAGCTTCTTTCAGTTTTTAATGATTGCTCCAACAGTGGAGCATTTCTCACCAAGCTGCTTGGAAATTTCCCCGTAGCCCTTTCCAGTCAAATTTTTCACTAGTGTCTTTGGAAAGCTGTTTGGTCTTTGACATATTAGTAGCTGGATTCTTACTGATTGTATGGGGTGAACAGGTGTTTTTATGCAGCTAATCACCTCAGACAGGTGCATCTAGATTAGGATAATTGGACTTGGACCTTTTGAAGGAAGTCTAACAGGTCTTTGGGGGTCAGAATTCTATCTGATAGACAGGTGCTTGAGTACTTATTTGCAGCTGTATCATACAAATAAATATTCTCTCACAGTGTACATGCACCTATGATAACAATTTCAGACCCCTCCATGATTTCTAAGTTGAAGAACATGCAAAATAGCAGGGTGTTTAAATACTTATTTTCCTCACTGTACCTCATATGACTGATTAACTGTTAGAAAACATTTCTTTCTCCCTCAGAAAATAACCCAACTTACCTTAAGTAATGGAAACCACCTAAGATGATGCTTTTGAGTCCTCAGCCAGTGCGCTGACCAGCATAAATGTATTCTCAGATTACTGTTTTCGCTGTATCTGAAAATAAAAGATTATCAGATTAATTCCAAAGCAGTCAGATAGGAGGATGATTAACCAGGTTAACACACATGCTGATAAATTGCAGCGTAAAGTCATGTGTAATTGTGAGAGAACATGTGTTCAGTGTTTTTACTGACCTGCCTGCACATGATGGTGCTTGAATCGGCTGGTTTAGATTGACCAGCTTCACAGGGGAGCACTGGAAGGAAGCGTGTGTCACCTTTGCCGGTTCAACTTCGCACTACTGCACTTTGTGTATACAGTGTGTGGAGCTGATTGACAGATCTAATATTTATGGTGATCCCTGAGCCATCCCACACCGGCCAAATGGAAGAACTCATTCAGGAGATATATATAACACAAATTATAATGTAATATACACTACACTTCATTACACATTACAGTTTTAAGCTAGAAGCTAATTAAATAAAATATAACTATAAGTTCGCCATCTCATAAATTTGCTTTTATGAATGGAATGCAATCACAAACATTCATAAAACTATATCGAGCAGCCTCACTGCCTGTATTTTATTTTATTTTTTTGTGGTTTCTTCCTGACATGTTTTAGACATTTGTTCGCTGATATTTAGTACGAGGCTCCCGCAGAGCTTTTTCAGTGAATGATTTCTGCACCTTATGTGCACTATGTAGCGCATGTCGCAGATCCTGTCTTCCAGCATTTTCTACTTGTTTAAAAGCAGAATTTTGAAATGCTTTTTTTGTTTTGTTTTTAACGCTCTAAACGGCTGATGTCTGAGCTGCTATATTCAAACACTCCCGTTCCCTCTGGTTAGCTGGCCAGTAGTCTCTGAGGGTGGCAAAAATGAAGCGTAAGATGAGAGGGGAGTGTGCTTTTTCTGTAACGGCTCCCAAACTGTTGAATGATCGTCCCTTGGGCATTAGGAGAGGCCTTTTCACTCCGATTTTAAATTATCTCTTTATTTTCCTTGGCCTTTGACACAATCTGAGACGTTGACTTTGTCTTACTGTGTTTTATTCTATTATTCTATGTCTTTTTGTTTGTTTTTTAAATTGATTAATTTGTACTTAGTATTGTGTGTAGCGCTTTGGTCCTGAGGGTGTTTAAAGTAATTTATGAATAAAGGTGGTTGGTCCATTACAGCTTTTTATTCAGAAATATTATGTACCGGTAGACTTTTTTTTAATACTTTCTAATCATCCTACATTTCGTTTGATCTGAGGTTGCTAGTTTGATAAGTGAACGGTAATTTTTAATCTGATGTTAATTTTTCTCTTGTACAACAGAATTTCCCCACTATTCTGTTCTATTGTTGTATAGATCTGAAGGACATTTTGTTGCTGTTGAAAAGCTGCATGGTTTGTTCAGTTATTTTGCAGATTTTACACAGTGGCAAAAACATTTTTTTTTATGAGAGGAAGTTTTGGTGTGAACCAAGTGAAGTAATGTTCAATTTGTCTGTTTTTCCACAATGTTAAATGCTAAGTGAACGTTTCTGACCGTCAAGGCTGCAGTTTCAGACTGCATTTAAACCAGGGGATCTCCATCTAGGAAGTAGACTTTCTGTTTTTAAATTTTTTTTTATACGGCACTTATATGAACACACCCAATGAAATCATCTGATGAAAGAGGTCCAGAATTATTTGAAAGTTGTCCTCAACCCTACCAGACTTAGTATCTGATCCTTCTCAGATCTGGACTTGTGGGGCACTGCGGTAGCAGGACCTTCTGTTTATGAGTCATTTCAATCATTTAAGTGTCAACTCAGAGCAGATTTTAAAGTCATGTGAGCTTCGTCTGCATTCAGAGATGATGTTGGATTACTCAAGAAAAAATCATTTCAATCAACAGTTAACCAGTCAGTTTGTGTGTGTGTTTTTTTTTTCTTCTACGTTATTTCCCACTAAAGAGCCTCTTTCTCATTTCTGCATCCTCTTTCATGAGTCTCGGTCGTGTGTTGCCAGCTGCTCTGAGCTCTACTAGTCAAGCAAGACTAAAAAATAACATTAACAACCTGTCGCTTTAGGGGCACATAGTAGTTTTTAGCTCACTGCTAACAGTTTTCATTACCGCTTGAAAGTTAGAAAGTTAGGAGTTAGTGTTTCTAGGTCTGAGAAGGTGAGAGGGAAAGAGAATAATTATATTTTTCAATATTCTACATTTCCTGACATTTTAAAACTATGAAACTGAAGTCCTTTTTAAGATCGGTGTCCTGGTTTACATGTATTGTCATGAATATGTTGCATCCTGATTCATCAAAGCTTTCAATATGATCACGATTATATTTAAAGTTTTTAGACTTTGGAAAAGGGTTATTTTTATATAAAATACAGACTGAGTTTAATCTGTTAGCCAAGTGTGTTTTAAACATTATTATTTTTAGAAATGGTGGCATTAATGGCATTAATGACTACTAATGCCACCATTTAGAAATGGTGGCATTAGTAGTCTGTACCAGGTCACGCTGGTTGGTTCCTTTCTCTTAGCTGTCCTTCGGAGAGATACAGTTTAGACTCTGGATATGTTCTCAGTCCTTCACAACACAAAAATCCATCCAAACACTGATACCTGAGGCCTTGAAGGTATTTTTGTAGAGTGGGAGGAAGCTAGAAAATGCAAACTCTAAGCAGAAAGAGCAAAGGCTGTGATTCAAACCCTGCAAGGCAAGTTATACCTTCGGTGTCAGAGTGCAGCAGCAGTAGTGATACCTGCATTTAAGGTTGTTTTTGTAAGCAGAAAAATCATTTAGTTTGGTTTAATTAGCCTTAGACCTATGTTTTGGGTTGGGTTTTTTAAGGCTCAGTGCACAATGAGTACCACCTTAGTCTATTGAGAAACCCAAAGAGGCTGAATGCAAGGAACACCTACCTAAGATGATCATCATGGAGATCTGCATGCAAGACTTGGTGCTTAAGTGGCATTAAAACATTTAGTTTTTAAGATTGTAGTTATCATAAGTGATATTCTTCTTTTTAAATATTTTTTATGTTAATTTCATACTTTCTTTTATTATGACTGGTCTAAATATTGCTTTATTTAGATCCATATCTGAAACTCTGCCTGCCTTCATTGACCACTGTACTCAATACAATTTCACAGAGACAGAACTCTGTAAGATTACACACAACAACCTGAACAGAGTTGTTGAACTGAGTCTAAGGTTTGGTTCACACTGCAGGCCTGCAGGCACAAATATTTTCAAGAGGGTTAAACATAAATACTGCTCTCCCCATCATCATCTGCCATGGTTGTTGTTTTTCTTGCCGCTTCTTCATAGCAAGACCCAAAATAGTGGCCTCTGTTGGTTATTAATGGCGTTCAGTTCAGATGACTGCGACCTGGCGGTTCAGACACAGGTTGCATTAAAAGATCAGATTCGTATCGGATTCAGGACCACATAGCCAATTGGCCTGGGTCGGATTGGAAAAAATCGGATCTGTGTTGTTCAGACAGCCATGAAAAGATCATATACAGGTCGCATATGGGCCAAAATATCGGATTTGCGTCACTTCAGACTGCTTTGTGAATGTAGCCTAAGTGTATTAAAAATAGAAAACAAATTTTTTCTTTATAGAAATCTAACTTTATATTATGAAATGTATACAGATTGTTTTACTACCTTACAATGACTTTTTATTTTTTTTATAAACCTGATGTTTGACTTTTTTCTTCAGCTTTCTATAAAAAAATATTTCATATTACTATCCTTTTTTCACTTTTAAGATTTCCAGCTGATAACTACATGTCCTTCTTTTTGGTTTTTAAAATAAATCTGAGCTTTTCTGTCTGGGTTATTTTTTTAGTCACGTTACACATGCTGAGTGTTTGACTGATAATATGACATGCCCAGTTAACATTAGTCAGAGAGCTGCTTACCCGTCCCACAGCTGATTCATTTTACAATCTGCCTCTGCCAGGTCTGTCCCTGAATCATTGTGAATCGTTCGGTTTCACCTTTACGTGTCAGTTTAAGAGCCAGGCGTTAATATCTGCATATGCACGCTAACCTCAGCTTTCTAGTTCTTCTACTCTCTCTATCTTTTTGGATCTATGTAATTTTATTTTTCTCTACTTCTCCATTTCTTCATTCTTTTTCTGTAGGAGTATGTCCGAGGGCTCTGCGACCCAGAGCTGCAGAAAGAAGAGCGCTATCCTACTGACATGCACTGCATCTTCGCCGGGGCCAGGGGCCTCTTTCTGGACAGACTCATACGTGACACCAGCGCCGAGGTTCTGGTGCCAGAGCCGGGTCGTCTGTGGCTGGTGGGCCGAGCTGAGCCTGTTGTGATGGCTCAGAGTAGAGTCCAGCAGTTTGTGGCACTCTTCCAAGTAAGGCTGGTGTCTTGATGGTTACTAAAGATTAAATCAAAGTTTACTTGTCACATACATAGTCACACATGATTTAACCTGCAGTAATACATTAAGTATAGGTTTAGACTTAGTTGTTAGGTTTAACCCATTGAGAATCTAAACAGCTTTATTATAAAACATTTCTCATATTTTCTCCAATTTAGTTCTAGCCCTTTATAGCGCACTCATTGAAATAAATCAAGTTTTAATTATTATTTTGAAGGTAAAAATCAAGGTCAATGTAATAACAAGTAATAATAGTCACTTTTCCTAATATGTAAAAAAAAAAAACCATAAGTTCTTCTATGAGAAATTCGCTAAAAAAGTCACAGTAAAAGAAACATTTTTTTGTAGAAATGTAACAGAACATTAATGCTGATAAAGGCACTTACATTTTTAACTTTTTGACTTAGTGTATTAACTTTGTAACGTTTTAACTTTTCAGTTATTCTTACTTAACTTTTTTCCTTTTTAACTTCTTTTAACATGTACAGCCATGTAGTATTATCTTTGATTAATGCTGGATATAAATATTGTGCAGATGTGTGCATGTGATCAAAAACTTTAACATTAAACATTTAAAGCAGTGGTTTGAAACTCAAATCTTCAAAGGCCAGTGTCCTAAAACTTTTAGTTGCGTCCCTTGCCCTACGCACCTGAATGAAAGGGCTAATCAGCCTAACTAGCATGCAGTCAAGCCCTGCTAATGAGCTCCTGTTGAAATGAGGTTTATTGAAACAGAGAAGCCTCCTCAAGTTGCAGGACACCGGCCCTGCTTTAAAGAAAGTTCAGCCCTACCTTTCCCCTGCCTACATTCCCCAGAATGCCGTGCGTTTCTGGATCAGTGTTCACTGAAATTATTGGCTATGCAATCGTTTATCAAGATCTATATTGATATTGATTTATTGCTCAGTCCTAACTTTAAACCACTGTGGCTATGAACATTATCAGCAATTATCACATGTTTTATTGTCATTTCCTAAAGTAAAACTTAGCTTTTTCTGTCTGAACCTGGTTTTGTTTTATGTGCAGGAGAAAAAGAGTCTGCCAAGTGACAGAGAATCGGCAGTGAAGCGAGCGTTCAAGTCGTTTGTGGAAGAAAGAGATGATAAATACACTATGGAGCTCCTGCTGCTGCCCAGTGCCCTGAAGGAAGAGTTACTGGGACTGGTTCACAGCCCCACCAGCACAAACACATCTGCTTTGGTTTGTCTTTTCTACATAGTTTATGGAATTTAATCACAATACTGAGAAGATTCTCATACCTTTTAGATCATAGCTTCAAAAATGCATGTCTATACCTACAGGGGCATATGAATAAATAAGAAGATTGATAAAAAATTTACATTATTTCCACAGTTCAGTTCAAAGTATAACCAGTTTATTGTACAGGGTTGTGTAAATTGCTTATAAGTTTTCAAATTGTAGCTCAAATTATTCATTTAGAGTTGATTAAAAAGTTAACTTATAAGTTTGGGTGTTTCTCATCTGTCACAGTTTTTTTAGCAAATCTGGTGTATATTATCTCAATAAGTCTTTTGAAACTTAAAGGAAATTATTTTTTATTTTATTTTTTTTTACCCAGCATCATGATGATATCCATTTCCACACTCAGGTGAACCAGGTGCTGCTACCCACCATGGCAGAGGTGGATCAGGACCGCTCCCAGAGCAGCACTCCGGTGACGGAACTCTCCAACCGCATCCTGGACACCAGCTTCGATGAGAAAGGTGGTGCAGCGTCTTCAGTCTGTGGAGGCGGGAAAGCAGGGGGCCGGATAGTGGTGGGTCAAGAGGGGGTCCTGCTCAACGGCACTCGGCCCTCACACAAGCGGCGCTCGTCCGAGAGTGAGACTCGAGACACAAAGAGACAATACTCACTGGAGCGGAAGGAGGAGTCGCCTGAGAGAATGGCGAGGGAGCGTACCCGGGACAGGGAGGTTCGAGGGGCCGGCAGCAGCTGCAGGTCCAAAACCCCATCTGCTTCCTCAACGATCGCAACGCCCTCCTCCTCCTACTCAGGAAAGGCAAACACAGTGGCCGGTCCAATCACACAGGAGTCCTACGAGGGCATCCCAGACGATGGAGAGGCAGTCAGCCCGGAAACCAACCTCCGCTGCCTGGTCAATTTTTTCAGGTAAATTCTCATAATAATGCAATGCATTTTGACATTTTTAATGTATCAATTAAGCCTCATTTCCTCCATTATTTATTAAGACAAACTATTTTTAAAGGTATCTGACCCAGCTAATATTGAAGGAGTCTTTGAAAAACTTAAGCCCATTACTATTTGACATAAACTTCTAATTACATTGTGGGATCCCCTTTTCTTTTCAGAACCATGGGCTACCAGCAGGAAGTGGTGGAACGTGTTGTCAAGTCAACAGGACAGACTGAGGACACCTTTCTTATCCTGGAGAAAATAGTTGAAGAAACCAAACGTTGTGAGCAGGACTCAAAAGGAGGAGACAGAGAGAGACAAATGAACGCTGTGCATGCGTCTGACAATCTCTCCTCCTCCTCTTCTTCTTCTTCCTCCTCCTCCTCTGCGGTGTCCTCGTCCACAGTGTCCCGTTTTAGGGAAAAGGAGCGAGAGATCGGAGACACAGGGAGATCGAAGGAGAACATAAAGCCGAGCCAACGAGGAGGAAGTAGCAATGGTTTGGGACATAGGCGGAAGTGCAGTGGCAGTGAAACGAGCACACAGCAGGTACACCACACCTCACGTCTAACTGTATTATTTTTTGATCCCTGATGCATTTCCAAGCTTAGGAGAAGGTAGGATGACCAAAAACAAAAGATAGATTTTGTTTATTGTGAATAAAAAAATGTTTCTTTATGCATATGCAGAGTCAATAAAATAACAGTTAAAATCTTGATGCAAACCAAATATTTTGGAAATAAACTGTATGGACGTTATTAGGTTGGCGCTACAGAGGACTGTTTGAAAAAAGCAGTTGCCACAGAGACACTATCTGCTCTCAATCTGTCTCTGATGAGCACAATAATCCCCTTACTGTAGTGCGGAAACATATTAGCATGCTATCAATTTCATGGTCTGTTTTCTTCACATATTAAAAAACACAACTTAAAAAATACTGCTTTTTATATATATTTTTTCTCCTATCTCTATTCTGTCAGCGCTAAAACCATAAGTACCGGTCATAGTCATTCCAAAAAAGTAAAAAAAAAAAAAAAAAAAACAAGTTTGAAGACTTTTTCGCTTGCCATCCAGGAAGCTTTCTCTCAACCCCCATCGTTATAGAGGGGACCAAAACATCTCGGCTGGTCAGCCAGGCCAACAATGCGGTCTTTACCTCAAATATATTAATCTCACTCAGGATTATTTAAGATGGAGAGAAATGAAAAGTTGATCTAAATTGGCTAACCACAAACCTCCTTCAGAGATCATTGATTATATCTGATTGTCTAAGAAACATTCGTCCTCCGCTCTGTATCATGTCATTTTCTTTAAATTCTGTAAAACTAACGTTAAACCCTTGTTTAAGGCCATCACGATCAAAAGAAGCTCCAGTGCTCAGGGTGGAGCAGGGAACTATGAGGTAATTACGATCGACGATGACGACGACGTCATTCCCACTAATGCCAAAACAGCAGACGGTAGAAAGTCTCGGATAATGACGATGCCACACCCTGACACCACACAGTCTGGATCTCGAACGGACTACCTGGCTCGAGGAGGGGGCGGAGTCACCCAGCGGGATTACCTGTCGCGATGCGGGACTCAAACTTTGGGTGGATCTGTAAAAGTGGAGAACATGACACCGCTGCGCAGCACCCCTGCATGGGTGAGTAACGCCTCTGCCTCTCTTCTGTTTTTGTTTGATCCTGACTTGGTTTTTAAATTGAGAGGAAAACAACCTCTAAGCACTATTTTTCAACACAACCTGAATATCTGAGGCCATTTTAACCCAATAAACTTCAAGTAATCGTAACTAATCTGTCAAATATAGGCTCTTTGTCTCCTTATAAAGAGGAATCAGAGGTTTTGTTATCAAGAGGCTGGACCTGTTAATAACAGCAATATTCAGTTCTGGGATTTAGACTCAAACACTTTTCGTCATATATTCACAGTGAATCGGCCATTGATTAATCCTGCAGTTTTAATAAATTAATTCAAAGCTGTTTTAAATTAAAAAATGCAAAGCAAAATAAACAAATCTGCCTCATCCTATACAAATATCAAGCATAGTGGTGATTAAGGCTTTTGTTATACTTTGTGTCATTGATTTTACCATAACTCTTACTAAAGCACAATGTCAGCAGACGCCTGTTTTAAGATTGGGTCGTCGACGGGTCATTAATCCCAAAAACAGCAGCAGATCTACAACAGAATGGCTGCAAAAGAAAACAACGGAGGTGTTATAATGTCCTAGTCAAAGTCCAGAACTCAACTTATCTTAGTTTGCTGGACAGAATAAAATATATTTTTTTCTTAAAAATCTTAATTGATATTCAAACCGTGTAATCGGTGATTTAACATTTGATCAGTCTGAGACAAAAACTTAATCCCTACCAAATAATTTGAATAATGTCCTTATTAATGCATCATCACCATTCTGTTTATTCTAATATTTTTTATATATAACATGAATATCTTTTTTTTTTTTTTTTTTTTCCCCAGTTGGCTGGTTATTATCTCATCTTTGGCCCTTGTTAGATGTGTTTGCTGCAGGCAGAAAATCTAAATAATGGGTTAAATAATGGTTATAAATTGGTATTTATTGAAGTTGTTTAAATATATGAGGAATTTATGATGTTAAACCTCTAAAGGACAAACTTCTAAATTAGCTTGATGGTCAAAATCGTAAACTAGGACCAAAGTCTCTGGAATCATACATTGGTTTCATGTATTAAAAACAAGGACCAGCAAAACTATTGCTATTTTTGTCTTTTTAAATCCCGTAGTTCAATTTTTCTGTTTTGTGGCGTAATTTTCTACACATGGACTCAGGTTCCACTTTACAAATCTCAAAATGAGCTGCTGTCTTTTGCACACAGGGAGCATTTGTACACGTTTGGTTCTGGATTACAGCAAACATCATAGCATTATGTCTCTGCTTTCTCTGACCTCCTCAGTCAGCTCAGCCAATCAACCGAACAGCACCCTCTGCCTATCAGACCATCGCCCATACAGGATTTCAGGGGGGCATGGCCCGGACCCCTCCTGCAAACGAACCCCCGGCCCCTCCGGTTACTGGTCTGGCTCGGTTTCACCAGTCGCTGCGGACTCCTTTTACCTTGAACCTGCCCAACGAGCGGGGAAACCCAGACCTGAGGCACATCATCATAGACGGAAGCAACGTGGCGATGGCGTGAGTCTGCACACAGCATCAGCTGGAAGCACAAAAATCCAAACATATTATTTTTCAGTTTTTGGTCCATACTGGAATCAGTTGTGTTTTTATTCATGAAGTTCTGAGTATATTGGTTAATTTTGGACCAGTTCAATTCTTGGTTGCTTTCAGTCTTTTCACAAAGTTTAAACAAACTGCTTATATTGACTTATGTGCTGATTAGGAAGGAAAAAGGCCAACAGAAACACAGGTCCTTCAGGGCTGAAACAATTAATCAGATTAATCGTGATTAATTGATTATTGAAACAATCGTCAACTAATTTAGTAATCGATTAATCCTTAACTGAAGTATAAATCCTGTAAAGCATGCCTTTAGCTGACAGAGCAACCAACCCTTGAGCACCAAAACTGGGAAAATAAAAATGTAAACATTTTGCATTTAAGTTAGAAAAAATCTTTTTCTTCTGTCAATATCCCCTACCCAGAACTCCTCAAGGGGAAACATTTCAGTTTCACCTGTTTAATTTCATAAAAAGTCTTCTTTAAGGAACCTTTTGCCATCTGATTATTAAGCGATTAATAGGGATGGGGATAGAAACCCGGTTCTATCAAGGACCCGGTTCCACTTTTTTCAAAACCCGAAAA
The DNA here is from genome assembly GCF_016077235.1 of Cyprinodon tularosa. Classification (NCBI taxonomy): domain Eukaryota; kingdom Metazoa; phylum Chordata; class Actinopteri; order Cyprinodontiformes; family Cyprinodontidae; genus Cyprinodon; species Cyprinodon tularosa. Next base: position 24,869 of record NW_024038337.1, read on the forward strand.
TCAATAAGGTTTGGGCTTATCGATACCACTATCGAGTCTGGTTGTTTCTTTTTTTTCTCCCGGAGATCCTGTAACATAATTGTGTGTCCCTCGAGTCGCGTCACAGCATTTAAATCCGATCAATCCAATCACTGCAGCATGTCCAGCAATGTTTTGGAATGAAGTTGTAAGCAAACAGATATTAAAAGTAAAACAAGAGAAGTCTGGCACTTAACTTCGCTCGTGACTCGAAGATGACTGAACGGACGAAAAGGTCTAAAGTTTGGCTTCATTTTACCAAGCTCAAAGATAAAGATAAGATAGCGAAATGCAAATGCTTATGTTGCAAAATCATCTCTTGTAAAGGGGGGAAACAACCTCAATGGCCAAGCACATTAGTATTGTGCACCAAATAAAGGCCAAATGCAATACCTTCGACTGTCTCCGGGTTGAAAAGACTCCTCCTCCTCCTCCTGCCGCCGCACCACAGTCGGGCCCGTCTCCATCATCCGCTCAGAGTACCACTGGTAAGCGCACACAGACTTTGTAGCTTGTCCTGTCAGTTAAATATAGTAATTGTGAAATCCGTCTTGTAATCGGAAGCATACAAGCTAGTTAGCTTGAAAAGTAAATAAAGTTTCAGACGTGCTGCGTGATGATGTGTTCAGATTGGCTCAGTAAAACGACAATTAGGTTATCATGATGCGTTCAAGTGTAACGTAAAGAAAACGGGAAATTTAGTTTTTGGCGAGAAACATGAGCAATACAGTTGTTTATTGCTCTAATTATTTTAGAATATATAATTAAACTACTGATGCCAACATTTATTAAAAATTACATTTAATTTAAAATACAATTACTTATTTGCTAAATATTTTCCTAATCACTAAAAAAATTATGAAAAGTGACAGTAGACAATACATTAACCAATAATTGTGAAAATTGATATATTTTTTTAAACCAAAAGAAGACATTTCTTCAAAAAAAAATTTTCCCCACTTCCTTTCTGTCTGTTAAAAACATGTTGTCGCATCGTCTTTCCACCAAATAACAGAAAAGTATCGATAGTGGTATCAATAAAGACTCGGATCGATAAGGAGTATCGATAAAGGTATCGATATCAATAAATATTAACGATCCCCATCCCTAGCGATTAATCTAAAAAATAATGGAAAGGTTAATTGATTTGCAAAATAATCGTTAGTTGCAGCTCTAGCTCACTTTGATCTGATCCAGTGGGTTAGCTGGTTATGTTTGTTCTGGTAGGATATCATTTTTTATAAAACCAGTTTACATAAAGATCTTATTTAATGATTGCCATTAGGGCTGCAACAACGAATCGATAAAATCGATAAAAATCGACTTTTAAAAGCGTTGGCAACGAATTTAATCATCGATTAGTTGTGTCGCGCGATTAATGCGTCATCCGCCGCCGCCGTCATCCGGGGGAAGAAAAAAAAATATGGCGGAGCGAGTCAGCGCCGCAGTTGCAGTGTTGCCAACTCAGCGACTTTTCAGACCCCTCCAGCGACTATTTTTCAAAAAAGCGACTGGCGACAAATCTGGCGACTTTTTACGGTGTCACTGGCGGCTTTTGCCTGCCGTGGGGCGCCTCCCCCATCCCAACCCCTTTCTCCCTCTCCCACAGGAATCCCTCTCAGCGCGGCAGTCAGAGTCAGAGCCGCAGGATTTTAGTGAGGAGTTTACCCTCAGCGTCCAGACTGCAAATGAAGCGCGCATGCGCCGGGATTGACGGCGCAAATTGATCACAATAATTAAAATAGCCTGCGCTTTGTAAAGTGAAAAAAGTCGTAACATGCAACTTTTGTAAAAACAAATGACCATGGCACGGAAGCACCACTGTTATGACGCAGCACCTGAAAAGAAAACACGTTGGAGCCTTCAATGGCAGTGAAGAGAGCTGATCAGCAGGATGAGTAACCATGTTTGTTTCATTTTAAAGAGGGGAAACGTAACGTTAGTTTCTCAGGTAGCTCATCTGATGCTTTCCTTACCGTGTTAGTAGGTTACAGACAGTGATAAGGTTGGCTACTTATTTTACTTTTAATTTCATTTAAATTTGTTTAAGCAGCGTTTATATTTTCTTTATAAATAAATTAACTTGCAAATTATGAGGGCAAGGCTTTTAAAGTTTAAATCTTCTGGCAAAGATAAAGAAAAGAAGATCCTGCAATTTATGGAAGTAAAGCAGAACAAAATCCAGCAAGATCAGTAATATGTCAATTAATTATCTGCCACATTCCCATGTAAATATCAATGCAACGTTCATAAGTTACATACAGCTTATGAACGTTGCATTGATATTTGAAATATCAATGCAACGTTCATAAGCTGTATGTAACGCAATTTAGTTCTGTATGCACCCTGTGCATACAAAATGACAAATAAAGAAGTCTAAGTCTAAGTCTAAATATCTGTCTTTGGAGGATGTGTTTTTTTACCACCCCTAGTTCTCTCATTTTTATTCCAAATACAATTTATAATTAGAATCACAGGGCTATTTTTATCTCTATGGTTCAGTATTTTCTCAAGTAGCAACTTTAACTGCTATACTTTCCTGTCTTAAAAGGCAGAACTCTTCTAGTCTAAAAAAAGTCATTTGTTGAAATGGGGGGACCTATTGTTTGAACCCCTTAGGGGCTTTAAAAAACAAAAATGCCTGTCTCTTTTTGCGCTTTATGAAACAAAGTAGCCTATATTTTGTGGATGTACAGCTACATTTCTCATGTAAGTTTGCGTAGTTTTTACACAAACATTTATTTTTTCATATTGCACCAGTACAGTTAATGAGCAACCTGTACTTGTGTGCTTGTTTGTTCTGTCTAAAATGTTTATTTTGGAATAAAGAGGTTAATATAAAAATTTTTTTTTGTCCGATTCATCGATTAATCGAAAAAATAATCGGCCGATTCATCGATTTTTTAAAATAATCGTTAGTTGCAGCCCTAATTGCCATGGAGACTTGTTGAATCCAGTATGCAAAGTTTTTTTTTGTCTGTATTTGCATGTCTTTCGCTAAAGCTTAGTGTGTGATGACATTTATAACTGCTTGACGATCTTCCTTGCTATGCTTGATTGATTTTAAACCGGATCCCTGTCCTTTCTTGTTCATCGCTGTTGTAAATCTTTTCATTGATTTTGGACTTGCATTAAGCTGTGCTAGCCATTGTCCCAAACATGTGAACAGTAGTACACATCTGCTGTACTTGAATTAAATGTTTCTTGCCTTTGTCATTCCTAAGAGTAGCCAAGAGAAAGGAGGATTCTTTGCCATGTCTTATTTATACACCAGCGGATAGGGCTGGGTATTTTCGCCAAAGTCCTGAATCTATTCGATTTTGATTCATACAGTTTTAAATCGATTAATTTGGATTCGATCTGTTTTTACAATAATGAAGGTGGTTCAACTGTGTTTCTAAATGCTCATGTATTTTGTTTTTTTCCTGTCACACTAAACACAAAATGCAAACTTGTAAATCAGACAGTTTAAACATGAGATGTGAACAAAACTTTTTCAAAAGTGCAAACTTGTTTGTGAAAAGTGAAGCCTCACTCGAGCAAGCAGACATGACACAGCAGACATTCATGAGCTGCATTATCTTCACTGCACAAACCATGTTTGCAGCTTTGTCTGTAACAACTACAGGGTGTTTGCTGGTCAGCCCCCATTTGTCAATGTCTTCAGTCAACCTATTGGGTATATTTTCAGCTGTCTGGCTTGAAGTCATCTTGAGTGCATCTTTCCTGCTTATTTGAATGTGAAAATGAATAGATCTCATTCCCTAGACATCGATTTTGCAAAAATGTAAAGGAATCGATTTTACCCAGCCCTACCAGCGGAGCAGGGCCTTATAGAAATATTGACCAACTTAAAAAGTTAGCAAATGTGAAAACTACTTGAGTTCCATACATTTTGCAGGAGTTGTTTATGGCACAGACATTCAAGGCATCAGGGATTGGTTTCTTTAAGCTGTCTTCCTGATTTTGTTGGTGTAACTATAGAATAAATGAAATGAAAATACTTATTTTGTAAATTTCTTTGAATTCACCCATTTGCCAATTTCTTCAAAGCAGACTACACTGCTTTGAAGAAATTGGCAAATGGGTGTACATTATTTTTTTACTATGCTGACCTGACTTTGAATTTCCTAACTGAGGGATAACAAAATATGTTTTATTTCTGTAATTTTTAACAGCAAAAGTAAGAATGTTTTGAAAGAATCACCATCAGGGTTTTTACACAAAAAAAAACATGTTGATAAGAATCATGCAGTTCTCACTTCGCTCCTTCACCTTTGCGGTGATGAATGTTACTCTGGCCGCAGCGCAGGTGTAAACAGGACTTACTGGCATAATGTAAGCGTTCAGTCATTGCTTTTTTTTATGGGTTAAAATTGAGAGTATTTATGCATCATTTGAGTCAGTCGTCATTTTCTGTGATGGTGTAAAAACCAAACAAGGAGTAAATTTTGGTAATACGTAATAGTCATAACCTGATATTTATATAGAATCAGTTTCAGACTTTTTTTTTAAGAAGAAGAGTCTGTGTGAAGATCCAAAGCTGTTACTCAAGTGATGACGAATCGAATCTGTCAAGTTGGCGTTGTGTCCCCCACCAGTACTACATGTTTTCTTTCTGACTTTGAAGCCACCACCCTTCCCATCAGCACCATATCCACCATGCACGCGCCATGCAAACCATCCGTGTAGGACTGTGCTACATCCCTGAGTGTGGGTGCACCAAATGTTGCCCACGCCTTCACATGTTATTGTGACTCATCATCTTTCTCTATGACTGTACACAGGTCTGAAAGCAGCTGTAGCACCAGGTCGATGCGAGGGCGGGTCATACAGGGGCGTTTCTCAGAATAGAATATCTTTTCTAGTAAAAAAGAAAAAAAATCTGCTTTTTCAATCGCTGATTGATACAGAACCTGTGCATGAAAGCCTTCATGTGTAGTTGAAGATAAAAGGAGTCTTGTTTTTACTTTTTCTTTAATCAGATTATCCTGCATGACCTTATCCTGACTCCTCACTTGTGCAACTACTTCCTTTCACGTTCTTGTTTCTTTCTTACTTCCTCCTGCTTTACCCGAACTCTACCCAATATACACCTCTGACTCAGTTCAGCCAAATGTTACAACATGACAGACAGCACAGCCCCATTTAAGTTTCTTGAAACTCTCTGAGTAAAGGGGTCATTTCAGAACAATTCGATCTAATTCAAGTCATTTACATGAGTAACTGGTGGGTTTCATTTGGCTTTTAGGAGGCAGAATAACACGAGGTGGTGCGTAACTTAGTAGAATTAGTATACAAGATTTAAAAATACACATAAAAATGTCATCCATTTGTTTTACTATGACATCCCTAGACAGCTGTAGATGGGAAAAAAAATTAATAAAAAATCCCTCGATATGATTGTACTCCTTTGCTGATGGATGGTACTACCTAATGCAGCAGCCAAAATGGTAACTCTGGGGGAGCTGCAGAGTTCCACAACTCAAGTTTTAGAGAATCTTTCATCAGGACAAATGTTGTGCATTCCACATATATTGCATGGAGAGAAAGATATTCTCTCCATGATAGTCTCTTAGGGGGGAAACGGCAAACATGGGGAAGGCTGTGTTCTAGTAGGATGACACCAAAATGTTTGACTTGCACCTAAAGCATGTTGAGGGTGTCAAGGAAAACTAAGGGTGTACATCACTATTCCCACGATAAAGCATAGCCACGGAAGCATCTAATCTGATATAGCTAAAGCTTTTGTACCAACAATAAATCATGAAGTTGTCTCAGTGATGGAGCGGGGCACCGCAGGTTCAGAAATGTTAACCCTTGATACACACACCTAAAAACACTTAAATTAAAATAAAATCAACATATCTACATGTACCTACCTTGCAGTCCTCCAATAGACAGGTGTCTTAGTTATTAATGCAAATAAGGAGATATAAGGGGATTAAAAACGCTGTTTCTGTGGCCGTTGTGCTGATTGAAATTCAGATGAACAAACTAATGATAACAGCTGACAGCATAATGGCCTGTTCCACAGCAATGAGAACCTTTAACACCAGACAACATGTTATTGTTGTTAATAATGGCAGCACCGGCCACCTTGTTTTAGAACATCTTTCACAGCTTGGATTTAGTTTAGTTTGAATAAAGGTCACATCTTAAAAAAGATTAAGGATTTTACCTTAAGTAACCACTCTACCTGTTCTACTCTAAAACGATTAGCAGTGATTAATGGATATTTAGTAAATTAACATTTTAGATAGATCTGTATGAAATAGATTCTAAATTATAAAGAGTTCATGTTTAAATAATATTTTATAGCATTTCTTTTTTATGAAGTAAAATGTCCTAAGGTTCCTGAAGGAAATTGGTACAAAGCAGTGAATTTGGACTGGCACACAAAAAAGGAAAAATCTATCCAACCACTTAACCACCTGCCTAATTTTAGCTTGTGCACAAAAGCCGGACATACCCAAATGGCAAGTCCTATTAAAAATACATCTTAAATCCCACATTCTTGCAACCGGATGCATTTTAACGTGCAGGCTTTCAAGCTTTGGGTAATAAACATCTTAAAATGAACGGCTTAAACCACAGCAGTTTAAAGTTCAGTTTGTTTCTCTATCTGAAATTAATATACCACCATGTGATTCCTATTGGTTTGGCTTCCATCACAGCATGCATGTGTAATTTAATTTAAGAAGGAAAATGTGCCGCTAGGATTGTGAGATAACCTGTTTGTTTCACTTAGGCAACCCACAGGACACCTCGTTTCACTGAGAAACTCTTGGTTTGTTGTTACAGCGAGCTAACATAGAGCTGAAAACCAGCACATCTACCATGGCCATAGGAAAATCCAGTGGATTTCGGCCAGAAAATGCTTTATACTTCAAATTTCCGACCTTATGAGAGAAAAAAGACAGGTTTTGATGGATTAAACCCCCATGAGGAGTTTATTCTTTTACCTTATGGGAAAAAAAAATAAAAAATTAAAGTGGATTATTACAAACAAAAGGAGCCCACAACAATGGACAGCTTTAATAGGAAATAAAAATATTTTCATATTATGATTACAAAAAGTTATTTATTTAGTTTTTATGGTGTCTTGTAGACATTTTTTTTTTTTTTTAAAGAGGAGAAAATAAGTCCATAAAGCTGGTAGTGATTGAAAAACTGTTTGTAGGCGTGCGGTATAAATGGGGTGGTAAGTGGTTAAAGTATTCAAAATGACTTGGAGCCATTTTCCCTCTTCTTTAGCTTTAACAGAGAGTTTGGTGACTGGTGCATAATCTACCCGCCTCTCCTGCCATTCATCACTTTCTCTTTCAACAGCTGTGGGAACTTCCCCAGTGTTTGCATATATTGACCCTTAGCTGAGAAATATCTTCCTCTGAATGCACCGTGTTTATACTCTGTTTATACTGAGTTACAAACACCAGAGAAAGTGAAACAGGTCTATCATTTTTCCCCAGATTAGTATCATGAATTCAGGTCAGACACTCGAGTCTCAGCAACAGTTTTGTCAGATTTGATGCGGGAATTTTTCTATTGAGTTTATGATTACAAAAGTTGCAGTGACGTGCAGCATTTAAGTGCCAGTTCCTGCTGTAACTGCAACGTACTCACAGTATCATCGTTTGCTCCGCTAGTCCCCAAAAACCTTCTTTTGGTTTTTAATTTTGGCCACATAACGTCAGCCTGCTAAATATTCTGAGTTGCATCAATGTTCTGTAAACTCCAACCTGCTCAGGCTGCCTTCATGCGTCTCTGTAATAACCGCAGCCACGTGAGTCTAGATCTCCAATGTGATAGTAACCCAGAAAGAACAAGCACATATGGTACTTGGAGATAATTTTCATTCAGTTCCTCCAAAAACTAAAGTGTGACATGCAATGACAAACCTCCATATATTTGATTAAGATTTTATTTTTACTCAGCCCCCTACGTCAGGACTTTGTGAACACATAGTTTGCAGCTGCATTTTGCACCAGCTTTTCCACAATAACAACTATTTTTTTATATTGATATATATTTTTATATTTGAAAAAATATAATAGGAAGAATTGCCATTCTTACTGGCTCCTAACCCATTAGCAATTTAAGATGTAAAAAATCTAAAATCCACTCAGACAGCCTTTTCTATGTCCATATAAATACACACACATCCAGCCAGACTGGCAGATTGTCGAATTCAAAGTTTTCTTGTTTGGCATTTTTTAACCCGAGTTATAAATCTCTCCAGAATTACTCGGAGCCTCTTGGCTTCTCTCCTCTTACTGCTCTCCTTTTCCGGCCTGTCAGTTTAGAATGACTTCCATGCTTTGATAGGTCTGCAGGTGGTCTATCTTTTCTCCATTTTCAGATGTTGGATTCAGGCAGGTTTGTCTTTATCGCACATTTCAGCGGCAAGATAATCCAAACTGCTCTACTTAAAAAAAATAAATAAAAAAAGGAAACATTATTGAAAAAAGTATAAACAACAGTGAACGCAAATGATTAAAGAGAATTCAAATTGATTAATAACCTGTATAAACAGCTGGTGTTATGATTGAAAATATAATTAAAAGAAAAAAACATGTATTAATATTTAGATAGCACAGTCAAAGGACACTAAACACATATGTTTAATCTTGATTTAAAGATTTTTTTTTTTAAGTTTTAGGACCAAATATGGCTTTGGTTCTTCCTCACCTGTCTGTTGTGTTCCTTGGTCTTCATGAATACTGGTAGTTCTTCAATAAGCATACAGTGGGGACTGGTTGGAAATGGACGGTTTCCTGCGTGATTCCTGTGTGATTCCCACGTGAATCACGTTGTATTTCCTGAGGCCAGTTTTTTTATTTCAAAAAGAACTGCAATGTACCCGGACAACCACCAGGTGGCGCTTGGGACCTCTGCCGTTGTGAGGGTGACGTTTGTGGGCCTGCAGTCAACTGAAAAGCAGGTTTATTGGGGATCTTGGTGTGATACTGTGCTATTTTATTTTGTTTTTGATTAAAATAAAGTTAATGAATTAATTTAACATAAGATTATGCAGTCAAGTGACTGCATAATCTTATTTTATGAAAATGGTTGCGTAGTTATAGATACACCTCCGATCTTATCTGAGAACTGTTATTTCTATTTATCTGCATCGCTATTATTTAATGAAAAATAAAATTAATTAAGTTGGAGCCGGGGATACGGACTGTAGCGCAACCAGAGAAAGGCGACAGAGACAGTGCTGCGGCTGGTGATGTTGAAATTAAAATCATATCCAAAGTTGATTCCTCATTAAGATAAGCCAAAGTTATTCAAAAGGGTATGTAAGAAAATATATTTTCTTTAGTTTTGTAAAATATAAGTGCCGTTGAAAGCTTTGTTTTTGTGTGTTACTTTCTTGCCGTGCAATACGTGACACCCCTCCCAGTCTGGTCAAGTAGCAGACTGGGAGGGCTGTCACGTGTTTCGAACTTATAGCGCAGTGGTTAAGCTGAGTGGTGTGTAGACTAACAGCTTATGGGTTCAATCCCAACTGTGGCCGAGTTGCCTTAAATGTTTTTTTTTTTTTTTATATATCGCTTTTTTATAAAGTAATGAAAGTTAGAATGTAAAGTAATGAAACCAGGTTTTCTATTTTTGAAACAACAATTGGAGTTATTCGTTGGACATTCACGCATGAGTCTCCCATGTATAAAAAGAGGAGCTGAGCAGCTCCTTTAGTCAGAGACTTAAAGTAGACACCATGTCTGTAAGAAGGAGCGCTACCGCAGGTCATTCGTTCCTGCTGCCAGCAGACTCTATAATAATGCACTATATCAACAATAACTCCTGTAAAAACCACTGCAGCTACATTATAGTTTTGTATTTATTGAACAATATGCTGTGCAATATGTTGAATGTGCAATATTTCTCCTCCTGTATATAAGCCATCCGTATTGCACATATCGTTATTTCTTTTTTTTTTATTTCCTATTGTTTTGTTTTTCATTGTGTGCCATACATGTACACATGCACCTTAATCCTATTTATCTTGATATACTGTATATACCTGGATATACTGTATATATATTGCTTATTCTTAATGCACCTTTTTCCTCCCTGTTTGCACCTCCAGTAACTTCTATGCCAATATGTGACGAGTGAATTTCTCCGCTGTGAGATCAATAAAGCTCATCTAATCACATCTACTCCAATCTAAATAAATAAATAAATATACACATGTTCAATAAATAAATAAGCATTCAATTAATTACCCCCAATAAATGGTGAAATGATATGTTCTCATAATAAATCATTTATTTAAAAAATGCTGTTATGTTCCTTTTTTTTTTAAAATTCCTTTTAAAATGCTTAACTATTTTTATTCTTTTATTTTCTTTCAAAAAATCACTAGATTTTAAAAACACTCATAGGTTTTGAAAGGTATTATATATATATATAGAAACTAAAACGCTCGGATCTTTCTGTCATTTTGTGTGCGTGTGAAGCATCTGCAATGTTTTCGTTAAATATTCAAATAAATAAGATGGACTTTAAACTAGCAGACACGTTTGGATTTTTGCCATTTAATTTTTTTATTTAATTTTAAAAACGAAAGAAATGGAAATGGGGTTTTTATGTCATGATCTTGGCGCTGATGGTTTGGTTTTTTCCTCTGCTTCTTGCTCCCTGTCTCCCTGGTTCTGCGGTTCTAAGCTGATTGTTTGCCTCCCATCAGCGACAGGTTATTTGTGTGTTTTGGTGAGACGTTTCCTAGCTTTCTTTAGTCTGTCTGCTTCCCTGATTATGACCAGTTTTCTGTCCTGTGGATCAGCAGTCAACTGAAAAGCAGGTTTATTGGGGATCTTGGTGTGATATTGTTCAATTTTATTTTGTTTTTGATTAAAATAAAGTTAATGAATTAATTTAACATACTGTAGGGACTGCATAATCTTATTTTATGAAAATATTTATAGATAGATTGATAGTAGTTATAGGTACACCTCCGATCTTATCTGAGAACTGTCTATTTTTATGTATTTGCATCTCTATTATTTAATGAAAAATAAAATTAATTCAGTTGGAGCCGGGGATACGGACTGAGGCGCAACCAGAGAAAGGCGACAGAGACAGTGCTGCGGCTGGTGATGTTGAAATTAAAATCATATCCAAAGTTGATTCCTCATTAAGATAAGCCAAAGTTATTCAAAAGGGTATGTAAGAAAATATATTTTCTTTAGTTTTGTAAAATATAAGTGCCGTTGAAAGCTTTTGTTTTATCCTTGATTATTAATCAGGCTGCTCCAGCTGCCCGCCCCTGACAGCTGCCGCGCCGTAGTCTGCTACTGATAGTCCAGCTTCTCTTGAACCGCGTCTGTAGAGCCTTCCTGACTCAGTGCGAAATTCATTTTGAATTACAGCCCTCTGCGTTTCCTTCTGATCGAGCCAAGGTGGCCAATGTAATCTCTCTGTTAGCGGGAAAGGCCAAATTATGGGGAACGTCAGAGTGGTTGAATAATCCTGAACTCTGCAGCTCTTATAATAATTGTTCTTTGGAAGTAATCAGAGTTTTTTGCCCAGTATTCTCCTATCCCTGCAGAGATCTGCCCTGCAGCAGACACGCAGCCCCGCGCACCTGTTGGTGTTTAATAAACGTTTTAAACTTTCCCACTGCCTGTCTCGCCTCGAATTCTGGGTCCAATATTCTCATTATTATCATTACATTTTTACAGGTTTGCTTAAAAAGATTTATATAGTAGCCCATAATATAATAGTGAAACATAAAGTCAGGAAAATGTCTCATAGAAAATGTTTTTTATTTGCATTTCAAATCAATATATTACTGATAGCAAATGACATGTATCTCTTGGCCCTGGGAATATTACATGCCAGTCGCTGCTCCATTCAAGGCTACAACCTCATCGTTGTCTTGGAAAAACCGATGTGTAGACATTTACCCTCTTGTTCTCTGACAATAGAGTTCAAGCGCCGCTATAGTAGTAGCGGCATTCCTGCATTAAGTGGTTTGCTTAATTAATTGGTGATGTTTAGAACAGGATGACATAGAGGAACCCATTATATCCAGATTACGTTCTGGTCATACGTGGTTAAATAGTACATGATTTAAAATGGGAATAAACCGGATTAGCTCACTAACTTGCGCGTTGATCACATAACTGTGTTTTTCTCTCCAAAACACACAACTGCACCGCAGGCTTTGGAAGAAAAATCCAATCCATCACGGCGGGGCGGTGCTGATCCCCGCAATATTAACCCTTCATTTCGTATTGATGATTAAAAGTATTTATAACTACATTATTTTACAGTACAGTACAGTAGTTAACATTTATACCGTACTTTTATTTGTTAAACAAATGCTTGGGCCTGTATAAAGTTTTTATTCCCTGATTTCAATGTTGTAAGGAGTATTTCATCGTATGATAACTCTAAAAAAAAAAAAAAAGGTTTCTACTTCACGTATTTCACCTATCGCTGGTTCTTTTTGGAATGTAACCTCCGCGATAAACGAGGGTTCACTGTATTTAAAATGGAAATACTCCGGATTAGCTCACTGACTTTTGGGTGGGTCACAACCATCCCTGACAACAGTTTAGAAACGCCGCTATTCATCGCGGTAGCAAGCAGCATTCTTGCATAATGTGCCTAAAAAGCCTGGGGGGTTGGGCCTTTCATGCTTGTTGTAAGGCATCATAGCGTCCTTTTCCAGATCAAACTGAAAATTTTACCAGCTAGATGATAATAAAAATAACAAAAATAGTATAACAATACGCCTATTATTATCAGAGTAAGATATTGAGGCTGTAGAATGATAATCTCTATGGTCTAATGAAATTCCTTGGAAAGATGGAGCGCACATCAGCTGATCTAAATAAAAGAAAGATGCCATAAAGTCAAACAGCATAATAGGCTACTATCCGTAATATATATAAATAAGTTAAAGAAGTTATTGTACAAACACACAAAAACAATGTAACACACAAAAACAAAGCTTTCAACGGCACATATATTTTACAAAACTAAAGAAAATATATTTTCCTACATACCCTTTTGAATAACTTTGGCTTATCTTAATGAGGAATCAACTTTGGATATGATTTTAATTTCAACATCACCAGCCGCAGCACTGTCTCTGTCGCCTTTCTCTGGTTGCGCTACAGTCCGTATCCCCGGCTCCAACTTAATTAATTTTATTTTTCATTAAATAATAGCGATGCAGATAAATAGAAATAACAGTTCTCAGATAAGATCGGAGGTGTATCTATAACTACTATCAATCTATCTATAAATATTTTCATGAAATAAGATTATGCAGTCCCAATGTTAAATTAATTTATTAACTTTATTTTAATCAAAAACAAAATAAAATTGAACAATATCACACCAAGATCCCCAATAAACCTGCTTTTCAGTTGACTGCAGGCCCACAAACGTACAGACACGGTGTTTACTGCAAGTCTCTGACTAAAGGAGCTGGTCAGCTCCTCTTTTTATACAGGCTCATGCGTGAATGTCCAACGAATAACTCCAATTGTTGTTTCAAAAATAGAAAACCTGGTTTCATTCTAACTTTCATTACTTTATAAAAAAAAAAAAAATTTAAGGCAACTCGGCCACAGTTGGGATTGAACCCACAAGCTGTTAGTCTACACACCACTCAGCTTAACCACTGCGCTATAAGTTCGCAACACGTGACAGCCCTCCCAGTCTGCTAGTTGACCAGACTGGGAGGGGTGTCACGTATTGCACGGCAAGAAAGTAACACACAAAAACAAAGCTTTCAACGGCACTTATATTTTACAAAACTAAAGAAAATATATTTTCTTACATACCCTTTTGAATAACTTTGGCTTATCTTAATGAGGAATCAACTTTGGATATGATTTTAATTTCAACATCACCAGCCGCAGCACTGTCTCTGTCGCCTTTCTCTGGTTGCGCTACAGTCCGTATCCCCGGCTCCAACTTAATTAATTTTATTTTTCATTAAATAATAGCGATGCAGATAAATAGAAATAACAGTTCTCAGATAAGATCGGAGGTGTATCTATAACTACTATTAATCTATCTATAAATATTTTCATGAAATAAGATTATGCAGTCCCAATGTTAAATTAATTCATTAACTTTATTTTAATCAAAAACAAAATAAAATAGAACAATATCACACCAAGATCCCCGATAAACCTGCTTTTCAGTTGACTGGAGGGCCACAAACGTACAGACACGGTGTCTACAGCAAGTCTCTGACTAAAGGAGCTGGTCAGCTCCTCTTTTTATACAGGCTCATGCGTGAATGTCCAACGAATAACTCCAATCGTTGTTTCAAAAATAGAAAACCTGGTTTCATTACTTTACATTCTAACTTGCATTACTTTGTAAAAAAGCGATAATAATTATAATAAAAAAAAAAAAAAAAACATTTAAGGCAACTCGGCCACAGCTGGAATTGAACCCACAGTCTGTTGAACCAAAGACCACTCAGCTTAACCTCCACGCTACACACTCGCAACACGTGACACCCCTTCCAGTCTGCTACTCGACCTATGTAATTCTGACTCATGGGACGCCGAAATGGAGTCAGACTGCCACCTAGTGGCTATAGTAGTCACATGTTTTTCACACAATACGTGAAACACGCGGAGCGTGAGTGAAGTGTCCATTTCCAATCAGCGCCCACTGTACATCAAACTGTTCGATTTATGCTCAGATTAAGCACAGGTTGAGGCTGTTGATACATTAGAAGTCTGGAGGGAATTGGTTCACTGGATTATCTGAACCCTTTTTCTCAAACTTTGCTGTAATGGATTCTGCCGTCTCTTTATACACCAAAGATCTGCAACCTGTGGCTCTTTGGCTTCTCCAGTGCAACTCTTGCATATCAAATCATAAGACCAGTAAGAAGGGATGGTTTAAGCAGTTTTTCTATCACTGAATGTAATGTCTGGTAGGATGATGGGAAAAACAGAAGAGCCCCAAGTTCTTTAAACTAGGTGCCTTGTTTATTTTTAGTTGCCTCATTCTCCATATTTATGGACAAGGATGAAGTCGGCAGGCCTCGATCTGCAAAGCGGACCGAATGCTTCTTACTTTGTAAAACTTGAGCAAATGTTTTCAGTCTGAAAACATTTTAAAAACATTTATTAATTTGAGTTAATTGTTAGTTTTTCAAATTTTCTTTTCTTTTTTTTTTTTTTTTCTTTTCTTATATCAAACCTTTTTTCAGTTTTAGTCATAATTTATTATTTGCTCTTTGAATTGGAAAGATACATATTTGCAAAATGACATTTTCAAAGGAAAGTTCTGAATATGAAACGTGTTTTTGTTGTTTTCATGTCGTCCGCTGCTGGATAAGTAGTGGTAGAAATTTTATGCTTTTGCTATTTTTAACCTTCAAAAAAAATCCCAGACACGTACCGGTTTAGTGGTTTGGATGCAGAGCTGACAAACAACACCTGGATGAAAATAGATTCTGCGTTGTGCATCAGAACACTTAGAGATCTTTGTACCATGATAAAGTTTCTAGTTGGGAGGTCTTTCTGCAGCTTCCTGCTCTCGGGGAGTTTCTCATCTCTGCTGCTGTTTGTTGTTTATGTTGCGGTTTGGTTGCCCTTACCTACCACCAGGTCCTATTTGAGCAGTGTGACGTGCGCTTGCAGTTTTTGCACGTCACTACCAACTTTGTGTGTAAGCTGATGCTTTGCATGGTGTGTCTGGAAGTTTTGATCATACTAATATAAACACTGTTTTCTTTGAAGTTGCTGCTAATCTATAAAAAGTTCCAGCGTGTTGTTTCTGATTGCATCACAGTCACAGATGCTTTTGCATCAAGTCTCAGGCTGAATTTCTGCACAGCAGAGATAGATTCTTATTTTCCACAGTTAAATTATGGCTTTGCCCAGTTTTCAATGTTTTTTTTTTTATTTTTTATGTCAAATATTAGTGCCACCTCTGCACAAATAAATGGATAGAAATGTTCCTCTGCTGCTTTGCAGTAGTTTGCATTGTTTTAAAGCTTGAAATCAGAAACCTCTCAATACAATTTATCCTTTATTTCTCCTTCAACTCTTTAGTCATGGTCTTCATCGGTTTTTCTCATGCCGTGGCATCGCCCTGGCTGTGGAGACCTTCTGGAGGAGGGGCCACAGGGAGATCACAGTGTTTGTCCCGCAGTGGCGTCAGAAGAGAGACCGACTTGCTACAGGTAAAGCTGCTCTATAATGAAGACCATCTTAGCTGCTGCCATAGGGTTTAACACCTAAGACCTATCCAAGACCTCTGTTCTGTTGATGAAAATGTACTGATTATCAACAGTAAGCGTGTCTGTTAAAATAGGATTCATGGTAGACGCTGCTGTGAAGCATACAGATGTTTGAAATAATGACAAATCTAGAAAGCAATTAGTACATATTGGTTTGAGAAGTTTGTAAAACATCAACATACATCTTAAGTCCAACTTTCTTTAGAGAAAACAACTATTTTTTACCGAATGTGCCATTAAATCCATCCCAGGCTGAGGATAAGCAGTGCTCACAATAATGCCCTATATCACAAGGAGTCACATTTACAGAGTTAAAGATAGTCCAGTTGGAAAAATACAAATCTGATCGCTTTTTTTGGGAACAGTTGTAGCAGAAGTGTTTTCTTGAGGAGCAAAATGTCTCATTCATCTTGGTGATGTAGTAATAATCTTAGCCACAGTCCCTGGCTGTGTTACAGATCATAAACTGGTCTTAATAGCAAAGTATTCTAGATCAAATGTTCGTCTGGCAGAAAGAGGGAAATTATCATAATGACTGAAAAAGGAAGTAAAGCTGTTGTACTGGCCCAGTCAAAGTTCAGGCCTCAGTAACATAGAGCCTTCACAAACAGAAGCAACGTTGGAGAGAACACTGGGGTCAGTCCTCCACAATCATTTCAAAGCAGGTTAGAGAATAAAGCTGCTTCATTTTCAGACTTTCTGGATATTCTTTAGTTTCCTCCTCCTTGCAGTTTGTTTTTGTTAATTAATATCCTAATGAAAGAATCCATTGACTTATTTATAACTAAAGTAAAACTGTTCAGTTTTGATCTGAGTGATGTGGAATGGTTTGGATGAGATCTGCACAGGCTTGACTTCTTATAATGCTCAATAATTTTAAAGACAGGGCATTTTGTGTTGATTTTCTTTAGAGTTTTCTTAAGTCTCTGTCACACCTTAACAATTAGATACGGTTAGATAGCGTATGCCTGACGGACCAAAAATCTGGCAAAAACGCTGACATACATTGGATAAGTTATGGATCAGTTTTGTATAAGTGATGAGCACGCTAGCACATGTCGACATAGGTAATTTATTTTATCGTTGACATACGTTAGGTTTAAGTTACTTATAAGTCGTGACGTCTAGTTCATCCGAAACCTATGAGTAACTTATGCATAACTTATTTGTAACTTATAAAGAACTTATCCCCAACGCACATCAACATATTTGATGTGTTCCAGACAACCAATGAGCCTGTTGCTAACTTACAGCTACTGTTTAATGGTGTATTGGCAGCGTTTTGGTATGAAAGGGGTTTCACAGGAGGAAACCATCAGTATTCCTCCACATTTCACCCCCCTCTTAGGGTGAGAAGGCGAGTGTGATGGATCCTCTTTCTTTCTTTTTCTTTTGATTTACTTATTCTTTTTTATTTTATTTTTTTTTGTCGGGCGTTAAATAGCAGCTAGGTTAATATCCCGATCAAAGAAATATATTTATGTAGGCTTGGCGCCTTTAGGTGCATCGCTGCCCCCCTCATGACACTGATTTGTGACATTTCCTGGGTGTTGCGCTGTCATGCATAAGTTAGGCTGTCGTTGGACATACACTCTGGACTCATAATGAATACTCTATGCATACGCCCAAAATTGAAAAAATACATAGAAAGTTCAGCGTATGCCAGCGTTTTAGGAGATTCTTGGACGTCAGACATACGCTGGCTAAATCGTCAAGGCGTGACAGGGGCTTAACATAAAGGTTTATTCCTTGTAAGCTAATTTACTCTTTATGTAGTTAAAATTATTTTCAATTAAATCATAAAAATGTACATTTATTTTAAAATTAAAAATTTTAGAAAGCTTTGCACTTAAAAAAACAACAAACAAAAAACAACAGCCAGGAATGACAAAGCATAATGCAGGGAAATATATCAGATACTCTAGAACCCAGATCAACAGTTTTGACCAGGCATTTGGGTCCAGCTATCTTAAATTTCTATATATTATTTTTTTCTAGAACAACACTTCCTGAACCAGCTGGAAGACCTGCGACTGCTCTCCTTCACCCCGTCCAGAGAAGTCTGTGGCCAGAGAATATCTTCACATGACGACAGGTAACGGCAGTCTTTCTGAGATGAAATGAGATGTTAAAGGAGCTGCTATTTTCTTTGTTAATTAGGAAGGACAAAACTGTTTAAAATTAAACCTTTAAACAATCTTTAAATAAAACAGAGCATCCTCTTTTTGTTGAATATCTGTTTTATGCCAATCTTTAGGAAAGTTTTAGGAAATTCCTAAAAAAAAACTGGACTGGGTCGTAAATGTCTTGGGACTGAAAAATGATCCTTACTCAGCTCTTCAGGTTTCCCCTCCGGTCTTTGTGCGCTGGGAAAAACCTAAGTGTTTAATCCAAACACATCCTGTCTCCTTTTTTCCTCCCATCAGGTTCCTGCTGCATCTTGCTGAGAAAACAGACGGGATAATCGTCACCAACGACAACCTGCGGGACTTTGTCGACACCTCGGACACATGGCGTCGCATCATTCAAGAGAGGTGATTATTTGGGGATGTTTTCAGAGCTCGGTTTGTCAGAAGCTGACCTGGTGAATCACCCAGCAATATGCTGGAAAACCCAGCAATGCAGCTGCTGGATAAAGATTTATCGTTTGTTTAAACTAAAGTAAAAAAAAAAAGCGAACTGATCGCTCACACTGATCGCTTGTTTTTGGGTTCGTTTTTCTTATTAAAATGAATTTCACTTTTAGACTTTAATCTATACATCCCAGTGTTCTTAAAAGTGATTTAGTTCTGTTCCTTTATTTCTTCAAGTGTTTTTCTTTTTTGGTGCCTTTAATGGGTATTTGTTCAGAACTAAATTAATTTTGTGTTTTCCATAACAAGCAAATAAAACTGATAATAGTGAAGCTAGACTTTTTTGCTACTTCTTAATAACTTCCCAACATTTTTTCCTGTTTAGGTACTTATTTGGTAACTGTTACTGTAATTACTTTGTTACTTAGATTACTGCTTGGTAAGTTAGTCTATTGGTTATTGTTTTTTAGTTGCTTTTATGCATGTTGCTAAGACTCTTGATTTGCTGCTTGGTTAATTACAGAGTTACTAATTTAGATACATTATATTTCAGATGTTTAGTTCTTTATTTTGTTAGGTAATTTAATATATTTTTAACATTAATATTTTTACTTGTTGACGTGAGTACATAGTTGTCCATGACTTTGATACTTCAATATTTAGCCTTCACACTAGTTTCTTGTTTGCTTTCTTTGTTTCTTAAAGCTACAGTGTATCATATTCAGCAACGTCTAATAGTCAGACTAATGGGTTTTAAAATCAAAATGGAATAATATTGACCAAGGAGAAAGGGGAGAATGCTCTAAAGAAGTTTGTGAGTGGCTTTTAAAAAAAGCTATTCTACCTTCAGCACAGACACGGAGCAGCAGATCCATTCTCTCATCCTCCTCCAATGCTTACTACAGCAGCCGGTTCCTCTGATCCTCAGCAGCCCTCTTTTTATCTCCAACAGTTAGCCTCCAGAGCTTAGCCTTGGCCTGCCGTCGTCGCTTCCTTCGTTGTCTCATTGTCCTCCTCACGGTAAAACTCAACCCTCCCCCCTGCCTTCAGACCCCTATCCGCCCAGCGGGCTAATCCGATCTTCCGCTGTTCTACTTCGATCCTCCAAGGCCTCTAGCTAGCATGGGCCAGCTGTAGGCTCCTCCTCCATCAGCGCTGTTTCCCAGCAGGCCCTTCTCTGCTCCTTCGCTCTCTTCCTGAGCTATCAGCGGCTAGCTGCACCATCTGTGGTGTCTCAGCCCTAGAGTAGGGCATAGCTGGGGCAGCTTGTTTCGGTTATGGAGCTCTCTGAGCCGCTGTTATTACACTGATTGCCTGCTTCTCCCGCCTGAGCTCAGAAATGCAGTCTCGCCTTTCCTCTGTTGCCTGGGTGATTCGTCCACCTGTTTTGGGCACTCTGACTAAAACAAACATGGACCGAGGGCAAGAAAAAAATGCAAGTCCGATCAGAAAAAAATATTAAAATATCGACGATTTAAATTGGTCGTCTCATAATAACCAGGCGGTAGCTGGTCTAAGTCTGTTTCACTTAGATAATTTGGTAAATAGTATTTTGTGTAGGATTGTATTTAGGCCTAACTTGCCTCAGTCCCATTGAGCATAATCTCTGTAGTCATTAGTCTGTTCGCTCTGCGCAGGTCTAGCCAAGAGATGTCTGCCTCCACAAATACAAACCCACTGCTATGTAATTATTAACAATTTCTTAGGAAGACAAACATGAAGATTGATACTTTCAGTTCATAGGTGATAATAAATAACATACATATAGATGTATACCATTTATATTGGTGTAATTATAACGCACTGTACCTTTAAGCAGCAAAATTCCTTTTCTTTGGGTCATACTTAGACACTTCTTCAGTTATGTATGTATATAGTTAGTTAGTTATAGTTGGTTGATTTGTTAATTTCACAGTTAGTTACCTATCTATCCATCTACCACCCCTCTAACTTTGTTTAGTTTTTTACTTCTCTAATGTTTTTTTTTCCAGCTTGAGTCACTTTGGTCTCTCTTCATTTTTTAGAAGTAGCTGTGATCAGATGAGTCGCATATTTACTGAAACAGAACAGAGATATTGTACCTTGTTGTGTCCCATTTAAACAGGATTTTACTGGAGGGGAAGATTATGGAGAAGGTTCATCTTGTATCAATAACCATTAGACTATATTTAGGCTAAAGTCTCCATGATGTGTTTTGGCTGGAGGAGATCTCCATCATGACAGGAAAACGAGTTTCAGCTCAACAAGCTGATAAAACTGCTAATCTTCTTTAGTGCTATGAAGTGCTGTTTGGAAGCGGTCTGTGCAGCGCTGTGATATTTCTTAATGGTGAAATGATGCTGTGGAGTTATTACACCTTATGAATGACTGCGGGAATCCTGTGTTTTTAAACTCCACTTCTTGTGTCCTGACAGGTTGCTTCAGTTTACCTTTGTTGAGGATCACTTCATGATTCCTGACGACCCGCTGGGAAAAGACGGACCCCACCTGGACGACTTCCTGAGGAAGGATAACAGGTGAGCTGTTTGATCAGCTGGAGTTGATATCTGTCTTTCTTTCTGCAAAACGAGAAGATAACATCAGAAATCCTGTTTCTTCTTCTCCCACCAGGAGGGCTCCAGCTTCCCCCCCGCCTCTCCAGCCTGCAGACCCCCGGGCCACATCACAGCAGCAGCCCGTTACCGTCCAGACTTTTCGGACCCCCGCCACCATGACAGCTCACCCCACTGCACACTGGCCCCATTCTGGCCCTCCGGAATGGCATCCGCCCCGCCGCCCTTCCTCGCCCTCCCCATCCCCCCCGCCACAGCGCTCACCAGGGGAGACGTCAGAGTTGAAGAGGAAGCTGTATGACATCTTTCCTGACCAGAAGCAGCGAATCGACCGAATCCTCAGCGACAACCCGTACATGAGAGACCTGAACGCCCTGTCAGGGCTGCTGCTGGGCTGAAAAAACTGAGACAACATCTGTCCGTCTGTGTTAGGGTAATTTATTTGACCATTTTTTCCTCGTCGGAAGGCACCGAAATGGTTTTATTATTTTGTGGAAAGACTTATCATTAAACTAGCTGCTATCTGCGACAATGATTTCTGGGATATTTTCCTTAGTTTTTTTGTTTTTGTTTTGTTTTTTTACTTCCTGAATCATCAGGGTGAGCAGCACCGGTGTCTGCAGAACAAACGTATGAACAGTTTTCTTTTCTTCACCTCGAACAATTCTGTGTTTGTGTGAGAATGGATCTCAGCAGCCGGACAACAGGACTTTGATCGACGGTGGGGACGGCCGCTTTCAGCTCCACATCAACTCTCAAGGTTTGAAAATTTTTCTCAGTTACAGAAAATTACAGAGTGATTTGAGGTGAATGGGAAGAGGCATGTTAGCACCAAAGGCAGCACTGCTTAGATTAAGAATATCCTCTTCATTTCCAGTGATAACACCTGATTCAGTTTATATTTCACCCGTTGGAAGTCGTACTTTGATTAAACTGGTCGCCCTCATCAGCTTTCCCTTTTTTTCTTTTCTTTCTTTTTTTATTCCTGAAGCAGAAACAAAACCAGGTGGAGATCTATTCATGCAGCAGGTTTTTTCCCCTCTATTTAAAACATCCTCTAACTTTAGACAAGGAAACAAAACATTTTAAAAGAAAAAAACCTGAAACAACAATACCTGACCACTAGGTGGGGATAAGTGTTCAGCAGAACACTGCAGACTACATCAGACTATTTTCTTTCCACAGCAGACCAAAAATCAGGGCTAGTTTTGTTGTTTTGTTTCCTATCAAAGTGGTCCCAGTTCTTCTAGAGTCAGAACTGGCTCTTGTTCTTGGTTCATGTTTGATCCCCCTGCTGTTGAATTTTGAAAAGGATCTTAGAAGATTGAGATTTTTTTGAAAACACAAATTGATCAGTCTGATGCTGAAAACCTTTTAGAATATTTTTGTAAAGGATTTTTAAGACTGTCGGCATTTAGTTGCCGGCTGCTGCACGCATTCTCCTAAAACAGTGTTATAAACTGGTTCAAACAAGATCCCTTAATTCAGATGTAAATCCAGTTCTAGAAGCTGCTCTTCAAAGACGAGTTGCATTCGCTTTTTCACGCTGGATTTATTAGCCAAACCTGGCTGATAAGTAAATGGAGCATTTCCGATAGTTTCTAACAGCTCTTGACGCTGACATTTAGTTTGAATTAGATTTTTAGTCTGAATTGAAAATGTGGAGCTCAGATTAATCTTTTGGATTTGACCAAACTGATACCACTGACTGCTTGAGATTTTTTGTAAATGTAAAATGCAGTATAGATAAACTTATTAGTAGTGGCTACGGTGGGATCAAATTGGGTTCAAGTTTAGCATGGACTTGGTGCATAGGTGGAACCAGCTTAGTGCTTCTAATATAGAAATATTTAAGCACTAGAATCATTTTGGTACGGAAAGAAAACCTTGGAAAAGCTGAAAAGAACTAATCAGTCGTTGCAAAAATTAGCAGTAATGTCCGGATTAAGCTGCAAAAATTATTTTAGGTATACATAAAAACAGCAATTACAAGAGGAGCAGAGCAGCTCTATAGTTTAACTTTTAAAAATGAGCCATGTCCTGGTATTGAGCAATCAGTGATATCTAATGGGCTCTTTCAAGCTTCTGTAAAGGAACTTCTTACAGGTCAGATGAGTGAAGGAAACTACTTTTACATGACTCTTCCCTTTCAAAATGTATCTGCAAGGATTTTGATCTGCAAAGAAAATATCTGAAGTAAATCATTTCCAACTAGTTGATATTCTTTTACAAATAACCTGAGAGAATATATTTTTGCCAAGATTACAGAAACAGAATATTTTATTATTCCTAAAAATAAAAATATTTCTAAAAATCTGATTTTATTTCCTGCCAAACAATGGTTGCATGTCATTAAAAGATTTAAACAGCAAAGTATGAAAAACACTGCGTGAAAATGGTTACAGTTTTGTAGCTGTTGATCATTTTACTAGACTAGACCTTAAAGAGCATTCTGCCATTTTAGGAGGACTCTAAATCTGTTTGGAAGTAGGTTGTAGAAGCAGGATGTGGTGACATCTAGTGGCAGAAATTGCAGAAGCTCCACAAACATGTGAATGAGAACAATCTACTTAGACAATTCTATTTCAAAACATTGCTGACGTTTCTTTAAAAGACATCAGAAAACGCGTACGAATTAGACCTAGCTCTACTTACGAAACGCTCATTAATTTTCCTGCATTTTAAGTCCCACACTGAACCAGAACTTGCTGCTTTGATGATCTAAAACATCACGTTTGATGAACATGCCGTCACTTTTCCTATGTTCAGTTCTGTGATACTTGGTGACTCATGAACCCTGTTGTGGACGGAGTCTAGATGAAAAACAAACACTACAATATTTATCTTCCATGTGCATCTTGGATTGAGTCCCAGAGGTTTTTTTTTTTTTTTACGTTTGTACCAATTATAAAATGCACTGAACTTAAGCCCTGCAGAGGATAGGCAAACAGAGAAACATTTGATGTTTATCTCTTAAAAATTCATAGAGACAGTGTGGCTGCAGCTTTCGAATCTTATGTTCCTCTGGTGTTAGTTTAACCTGAACCCTTCACATGTTTAAAATGAAAGATTCAGCACAGATACCTTTTTTTGATGTTATGTTGTTGCAATGATTCTGAAGGACTGATTTTTTTTTTCCTGTATCATATTTCTTCTGTGTATATTGATTTTTGTTTGTAAATATTTGCATTTTTGCTTACAGTGCAATTATTGTTTATGATTGTGGAAAATCAAAATAAATGCAGCTGTCCCCATTGAATATCTGGTGTCATGTTTGCATTCTGTCAGATTTGAACTTGCATATTTAGAACTTAACATGTAAAAGCATTGAGGTACATTTATTAATTACATTTGTTCTTATTAGAAAATTATTTAAAAGGTTAAAGAAGGTGGACTTTTGGTAGGTGTGTCCAGTAGTGTTTACAAGATGCAAAGAAAATGAATCATAATGTAATTGTGGTGAAAGGAAAAGCCTTACTTTCCAGAGGAAAACTTTGAAGTTGAATGGATTATGTCTGACTGAAACAGCATTTTGATAAGTTTTTACACCATTATAAACATCAGATGGAAACTCAGACATCAGATGTCAGATTCTGACAATCTAAAGTTTTGAAAACTTGATTTAAATTACTTTTGTGGTCACAGAACCATCTTGCAAGTAAAGGGGATAGCTCTGGATCAATAGGTACAACTTGAACACAAGCTGACTTGTTATATTTCAGCTCTGTGTTTCTTTTCAAAATGTCACTTAAGTGTCTCAGCCTGTCATTGTGCTTAAAGAAATGTCCAGAAGTGGCCCGCAGAAGATGAGAGGTTTTTTCAAATGGACACAGTTTTTAACGTGATGAGGATGAAATTCTCATCTGCTTTTCAACCTGCTGGGGGATTCATATAGCATTAAATACAGTAGACTTCATCCAAAATCACTTTACAAGGAAAACCAATTTCATATTTAGAATAAAGGTAATGTAATTACAGCTATCTACATTGTTTTTGAGTTAATTGCATTTACAAAATAAGTATTTGGCCTAGTGGTTGGGGCATTCACTGCATGAAAAGTGGGATTTTCGTCAATATACGGCACTAGATTGTCGTGGAACTTCAGGTTAGTGGCAGTTTACGGCAATTTGCAGGCTTCGTCGAAAACTCCCGTAAATTGTCAGAAATTGATGTGGAATTTCTTAGGCAGTGTTCCCCCCATGGAATTCTAGGGGAGGCTTTAACATGTAAATGAACAAGCTGTGAGCTATACAAATGCAAACCAGGGTTGCAGGGGTGGGGGGGGGGGGGGGGTTTACCCCAAGTGACATCTTTCTAAAAGGTAAGAAAATCTCTGATACAAAGAGATCAGGCTCAGTATAGCCTCTTACATTTTAGCTTGAATTGATTTTTTTAATTAAAGTATAGAGACCAAAACAGATCTTTAGCTGACAGAGCAATACATTTAGAGCAGTAATTATTTAAAAAAAAATTTGCATTTAAGATAAAAAATAAAATGTTGTCTGTCAATATGCTCAATTCACAATTACTTAAGTGGAAAAGTTTCAAGAAATGATTCTGAGATGATTCACTTTATAACATGGCACATTATCCTGTTGGAAGTAGCCATCAGAAGATTGGTACACTGTGGTCATAAGGACATAGGTCAGCATGCTAAATTGGTATTAAGTGGCCCAAAGTGTGGCAATAAATATCCCCCAAATAGATGGTAGAAATAGATCAGGCTTAGTATACGGTAGCCTAATTATAGACTCTTACATTTTAGCTTGAATTGATTTATTTAATTAAAGTACGCTAGATTACTGTGTATGCAAATGTTATGTAAAAAAAATACACAAAATAATTTATTTCAAAAATTAGTTTTAATCAGAATCAGTTGGCTGTAATGGCGGTTGGCAAACAATTTTTTTTTTAGATTTCCACTTTTTTTTTATTTTATTGAATATATAAGAAAACAATAACAATCTCAAATAACAAGTCAATAACAAATATTTCAATACAAGAAGAAATATCACAACTCCTGCTTTTGAAAAATACAATTAAATGCACAGGCTGGAACAAAGTATAAAATAAAATAAAATAAAATAAATAAAAATAAATAAAATAATAATAGTAGTTAAAGTAAATTAATCAGTGGGGACTACCAACTGAAATTCTTCAATTAACTCAAACAATTTAATTGCATTTAAATTCTGTATCTTTCTCAGACATCTTTTGAAAAGGGAAAGTTCATTTTTGAGAGCAGAGATTGAGAGGGAGCATTTTGCATAGCGACATTTATGGATATAATACTTTGTTACAATTATTAGAATATTGATTAAAAATTCCAGATTTTTTTTTCTTTAATGGATAAACCGAATTGAATGTTTTGCCAGGAAATAAAATCTAAATTTATTGTTTTAGAAGACAGAAAGGTTCGAAGTTGATCCCATAAGTTTAATACTTCTTTACATTCATAAAAAAGATGTTTAGTTGTTTCCAATTGAGTTGTACAAAAGCCACAGTTCTCAACATTAAACTTAAATCTCTCTCTTAAAAACTAATTTGAAGGATATATGTTATTTATTATTTTAAATTGTAATTCTTTATATTTAGGAGGAATTGGGAATTTCAAATAATTTGTCCTAATTTTGACTATCATAGATTTCTTAAAATTTTGTAAGAGAGCTGTGCTTTTTGTTCTTTCTGGGTACATATTATTTATAGAATATTGATTCAAAAACTTGTTGTTGCATTTATTATCTCTAATGTCCACCTGCTCAAATTCAATCTTATGGAGTCTAGGAATAAAGGAATTAGTTAAACTGTTTTTAATAGAATGAATGAGGACATCAGGGATACTACGTAAAACTTTCTTATAAATTCTTAGTGAACAATCGTTTCTAAACTTCCTGTTAAAATCCTCCAAACGTAGAAAATCACCATTACCATTTGGCAAACAATTTATAGGTGCATTACCGCCACCTTCCAGAATGGAGCGACGCGAGCTCTTCTCGCGAGTCCTTCCGTATAACAATGACGTCGTATGTGATTGGAGGAGCCTGATGAGCCTTCGGCCCCATCGTCCAATCACGTGTGAACTTTTGTGCACTACGACTACTCGCGAGACCAGCATATAAGCAGACATGTTTGTGTTACTATACTCAGAAGAACTTCACCTCCAGTTACCGTGTTTGTATTTTGTTGTTACGTGAACAATGGCTGCACAACGTCTCGCGTTCAACTCGCCTCCAACTGCTCTTAGTCCACAACTTTCGGCCAGCCCGCAGACTGACGAGAAGAAACTGCTGATTGCTATCAGCGGACTGTCTCGTCAGCTTACCCAGCATACTGCCGACATGAATGAGCGGCTCACTTAGCTGGAGTATTCGATGCACTCCAGGTTGCCGTCCATAGAGGACAAGATGGCGGCTCTGCAGTCGAGCAACTTTGCGGGATATACGAACTCGAGGAAGAGAAGACGGGTGCACAACGCCACGCTAGCGGTAAATATATGTTCGATTACTGGTAGCTATGCTAAAAGCAGCCTAGCTTAGCTAGGCAAGCTAAAGACAACCTAGCCTAGCTAGGTAAGCTAAAAGCAGCCTAGCCTAAAGCTTTATTAAAGTGTATTTTTTGTGATTCACAGGAAGCAGTTCGCCGTCTTCACAACTCGGAGACTAATTGCAGGCGCTATGAACCGGAGCAGGGGTAAGATTTAAAGAATATGCTTTCATTCTGCGGTAAAAGGACATGGATACGGATAAATACCGACCATAGCTGTACTTTTTTTTTTCACAGACTACTGTCGCCTCACACTGAGGCGGTGACCTCCTATTTGCTCGGAGCCATCTCGGCAAGTCCAGATTTGCACGATGTTGATAAAGACGACATTGTGTGTAAGTGACTTGTTTTAATGTTTTCTCCTTCCTTGTTACTGTGACTTGCGTTTGATTTTTTTTTTATTCATACCACTCTCATTTAATTGTTTTCCAGCTGCCTGTAAGACATATTATGAGACGGTACGCAGGAGCTTCAGATACACGCAGCCAGCCAACACGCTGCGTGCGGAGGCTGCCAGGCAATCTGCTCGGAGTCGGGCCAGAAGAAAGAGGGTAAGACTTTATTATGTGACTATTTTTCAGGTGCATTGATAGATGTGTTGTGTCCATATGCAGTGCGCTGATTCATTGTTTTTTTTTCAGCTGCTGAAAGCGAGGCAGAGTGTGCTGGCAGATGAGGAAGTGGAACTCTGGAAGTCCGCCTCCGTCGACCTCATGTCCGACATAGAAGATGGCGTCGTCGGCGTGTCTCTGGATGGATTGTACGGTCGCCGCCATTTCGTAGGCCGGATCTCACTGAACTATGTGTTAAGCTGCAGTCCCGGTTAGAAGCGATGCCGAAGTACAGGGCCACGCACAGTAGGCGTCTGCACATCGGACCTGCCTCGGAGGGAATGCTGCCTGTTACCTCCAACCCCGAGGAAGCAAACGGACCGTTCACGGACTTTTAATTTTTAGAAACGCATGTGTTTGGATACGCGTTGTATATAGTTGTGTGTGTGTGTGTGTGTGTGTTTCAATAAAGCTCTTTCTTTGCATAAACAGCTTCCTGGCAAATGTTCATTTCCTGTATAAATTCATTCATGTCCTTGATGGTAGCATAATAATTGTGTAGTAGTGTAGGATAACATAAATACACACCATATGAATGAATAAATATATATATATATGAATAAATATATATATGTAAATATATATATATATGCCAACCAATCACGAGCGACTTTACTTGTTTAAAAAGAAGTGGTTCCGTCCAATACTCAGTAAGAAAATTAAAGCCTGGCGTGGCCACGTGTGGTTTTGCTGCCAATCACGAGCGATTTCATTTGTTTGAGAATAGTGGTTTCAGCCAATACTGAGAAGGTTATTCAAGCCAGACCTGGCCAGCCGCGCGGGTTTGCTGCATTCATATGCTAATTAGGGCCATTAGTACAGCTGATCGCTCTCCACATACGTCAGAGTCCGTTTCCGACAATTTGTGGCACGACAAACGCGGACAAGCACGGGTTGCAAATTGTCGGAAACTGACGAAAATCAGGCAGATCTGCGGGAGTTTATGGGGGTTTACGGGGACGAAAATCTCACTTTTCATGCAGTGCCCCAGATTAAAAATTATCGGTCAGGGATTAGGAAAACTGGCATAATCGTATGCCATGCGCACAGTGTAAATATGGCTATCATATGGCAGTCTTCTGTACAGTGATGCAGGTCATACATTAAAAAATGTTCATTAAATTTCTTTCTCTTAGACATTGGAGAGGTGCATTTAAATGTTATAGAGCTAAACATGTTAAATTGGTGACCTGTTATGTTATTATTATTGTCTTGTTGCTGCATTTATTTTGTCAGGGAAAATTAATCCTGAGTCAGTTAAAAGTCAGGGAATTCTGAAATGATGTAAAACTGTGGAAATCCTGAATAAAAAAACTATGTATAATGATTCTCTAGAAAAGTCACATTATATTAATAGTATTATCTTGTATAAACATACCGTGACTCTAAAATAAAAGTTATTCATTTGTGACATTGACTTCTGTCTTGGGATTTATCTTAAGTTTATAACCTGTCAAGTTTTTTTTTTTAGATTTTTAACATTACAATTTATATTTTTCCAAGCACACAACAGTTTAAAGCAAAGTTTAGTTTGAAAAGAATGTGCAGGAAGGATTGAAAAGCATGTTAACACGGTAATGTAGGCTGGAGTTCATTATCTGACGCATGCATAGACACACCAGGAACCTGGAAACTTAAAAAATACTGAATTACAAAAAACATTTAAAAAAACAAACA
This sequence comes from Cyprinodon tularosa, assembly GCF_016077235.1. NCBI lineage: Eukaryota > Metazoa > Chordata > Actinopteri > Cyprinodontiformes > Cyprinodontidae > Cyprinodon > Cyprinodon tularosa. The sequence continues at coordinate 55,083 of NW_024038337.1, forward strand.
TGTTTCATTGATATATATACAAAAATGAATATTAGGAACTATATTTATCAAACATTATACTGGGCAAGTAAAAATTGTTTCTGGGCAAATGAAGTGTGAAAGTCACTTGCCCAAAGGGCAACTGGTAAAAATCCTTAAAGTCAACCCCTGCTTTGTTTATACATGTTTTTATTTTATCTGTAAGGTTTTGTTTTAATTAGTGTTCCTGCATTTTTCAGAATCAGAATCAGAAATACTTTAATAATCCCAGAGGGAAATTACTTTTGTTACACGCTCCATTTACAAAATCAACCCCTGAGTAGTATTGCATATTTGAAACCTCCTCATTTATCCATCTACAGACATAAATGAAAAGTTGTAGTCTTAATTAGAAATATTCTAATATTCTTTTTGATGTGCCCTTTAAATTTTAAATATTCAATTACTTGCTTAATCATTTTCCATTACTGTAAAATACAAATATTTTGACGAGTCTACGGAAACCGCGGCAGACCAAACCAGATGAAAGTGCGCATTCAGCTCGGCAAAGAACTCATGCTCTTCCTCAACACTGAAGTCCTCAGACATTTTTCTTTCGTTGTTTCTTTCTTTGCACAGGTAAACAGCACATTTCTTCTTCTACGCTTGCATTATCGGCAGAGCAGACGCTGAATGCGCACTTTCATCTGGTTTGGTCTGCCGCGGTTTCCGTAGGCTCGTGAACGCACTTTTAGGAAATCCTATACACTACTGTTTATGCTCTAAAAACATTCTAAATGACTTCGTTTCGAGTAAATTATGGACGCTACCCACTCAGGACACTTGGAATACATTGGACGAGCAGTATGGAGGAATATTGACACCTTTTTTGTGGACTTTTATGGACCTTTCTGCCTCGGGCGCTATAGACCTCCATTATTTGAATGTCAGCAGACAGTAAAAAGCCTCCCAGATCTCCAGATGCATTTGAGATATCAAAAAAGTACTCCAGAGTGTTGTTCAGCATGGGGGTGAGTAGAAAATGAAGGCTAATCATGTTTTGGGTGTACTATTCCTTTAACCATAGAGATTAAAAATTTCCCTGTGATTCAAATTATAAATTGTATTTGGAATGAAAATGAGAGAACTAGGGGTGCTAAAAACACATCCTCCAAAGACAGATATTTACATGGGAATGTGGCATATAATGAATTGACATATTACTGATCTGGCTGGATTTTATTCTGCTTTACTTCTATAAAATACAGGATCTTCTTTGCTTTATCTTTGCCACAAGATTTAAACTTTAAAAGCCTTGCCCTCATAATTTGCAAGTTAAATTATTTATAAAGTGAATCTAAACGCTGCTTAAGGTAATTCAAATGAAATTAAAAGTAAAACAAATAGCCAACCTTATCACTGTCTGTAACCTACTAACAAGGTAAGGAAAGCATCAGATGAGCTACCTGAGAAACTAACGGTACGTTTCCCCACTTTAAAACGAAACAAACATGGTTGCTCACCCTGCTGATGAGCTCTCTTCACTGCCATCGAAGGCTCCAACGTGTTTTCTTTTCAGGTGCTGCATCATAACAGTGGTGCTTCCGTGCCATGTTAACTGGTTTTTGCAAAAGTTGCATGTTACGACTTTTTTCGCTTTACAAAGCCCCAAACTTTAGAGGACTTTGCTCGAACTGTGTTTGCGGTATCGGTCATTAGAACAGTTGACGTTATTGCCTTTTGAAAACAGCCTTTGCTCACCTGCGGCGCTGGCTCGCTCTGCCGTATTATTTTTTTCCCTATTTCAGTCAAGTGGCAGTAATGACGACGGCGGCGGATCACGCTTTAATTCATTTTCCTCAATGCATTTGTTGATGTAGGCTGACACAGTCATAGTAAACTCATCAATATTTAATAGTTATCATATGTTGCTGCAGCCTTGAAGATGTTCCAGTCAGAGCATTTAAAGCGATCTTGGAGTGTCTCCATGGCGCCCTCATACCACCATTTTAGTGCTGGATCGGGGCCTCGCCTGATACTGGCATCATTGTAACACTAATTATTATCCCATCATCCATCTTAATATTTTAGAATAGATGCACAAAACTTCAACTAATTTAGTATCGCTGTTAAATTTAGCATAAATGAAGTTGCTTTTGTTTGTTTGTTTGTTTCTCAGGATCTTTTAAACAGACTAGAAAAGAGGGAACACATGTTCAGTAAAATTTTTGATTTAAATTATTTTGATTTTCTATGTTTTTTTTTTTTTTTTTAGGTGGGAGAAAACTGGGGTACCCAGGGAAAACCCACACATGGACAAGGATAGGGCAAAACTTAATACACTAATTATTATCACATCATCCATCTTAATATTTTAGAATAGATGGACAAAACTTCAACTAATTTAGTATCGCTGTTAAAAAATTTATGGTTTATGTTTGTTTCTCAGTATCTTTCATACAGACTAGAAAAGCGGGAACACATGTTCAGTAACATTTTAGATTTAAATTATTTTGATTTTTTTTTTTTTTTTTTTAGGTGGGAGAAAACTGGGGTACCCAGGGAAAACCCACACATGGACAAAGATAGGGCAAAACTTAATATGAATTTAAAGGTTTTAGGGGATAAAGGTAGAAAGAGATAAAGGGATGATAGGATGAAGGGAAGGAGGAATGGGGGGTTAAGGGAGTAAGAGATGAGGGAGGAAGGGATTAGGAGGTGAAGGAAAGGAAGAGAAAAGAAAGAAGAGAAGGGTTATGGATTTAAGTTAATCCATTAACTCCTTTTAATTTCCAGTACGGTTGCTTTTTGGGGAACGAAGGCCACAACAGTTCAGGTTGGAGAAAAATTTCCTTATTCTCTTCCAAAAATTATTTTTGGTTTTAACTTTAACTACCTGTGAGGGATCATCAAAGCTTGTTATGGTTTTGATATCTTGATGTGACGATCTGGTTTTTTCATATTCTTTTAAGAGCGGCTCCTTAGAATCGCATTGGTTGTTTATTACCACACATCTGGAACTGGTTGGCGATGCTTGTTTCTGGTCAGAGACCCTAACTGATGACATTTCTCTGGTCTTAGCATGAAAGAAACTATCTTTGGGTGAGTCATTGATGCCTGAAGAGGTTTTAGAGCAGAGTTGGGGTGTCACAGTACTGGGTTCTGAGCATAATTCGGACCAAAGGTATGGGTAGCTTTGAGGAGAGGGGATCCCGCTGGACCAATTTGATGAGGTCCTGTGGTATGAGTGCACGGGCAAGCTTTCTGGGATTTCTCCGGTCTTAGCAGGAAAGAAATTATCTTTGGGTGAGTCGTAGTTGCCTGAAGTGACACTGTAAATGTTGTCAGAAAAGGAGCTTTGAGCTTCAGAGTTGTTGGTTGGAAATTCATCAAAATTGGATAGAATTCCTTTGGGATGTAATGATGTGAGTCCCAACCTTTCTGCCGTCAAAAATGTGTAATATCTCATGGCCTCGTAGGCCTCATGAGCATAAGAACTGTTGCTGTTAAAGTCCGACAAGTGGTTCATTGTAATAAAGCTGTGTTCAAGTGCGGCTGCTGATGTAATACGCTCCTGTGGTGTAGTAACTAGCATTTGTTTTAGAAGGTCGATGAAACTTAGTAAATCCTCCCTTTCAATGGGGTCTTGTGTTGGTGGTCGGATTTTCATCAGGTCATCCAAAGAATTTAGCTTCAACACGGGATCATAATCCCTGAAATCGTTGTCACAAGCAGAGGAACAAGTATAACTACAATGTGGTTCACCCAACATTTTAACAATTGCTGCCAATGTTTCTTCCATGCCGTCATACTCGAACAGGTGTTCTCCAATGTAGAGAAAGATCAAAGTGAGGGCTAGACACCACATATCCACACTGGCATCTGGCTTTATGAGCATAATTTCCTCTGGAGGCATGTACAGCAGAGGATTACACCTAATATTTTCCATTTTATCTATCTCCTCAGTGAAACCAACATCGATTAATTTTACTTTAAGTGACGAGCGGTCTACCAGCATTATGTTGTCAGGCTTGAGATCTCTATGCGCCATTCCATTTCTATGTAGAAAATTTAAAGCCACCAGAACCTGTTGAGCAATAACTCGAATATCACTCAAATGCAATCCACCACCTACAATATGTTCTGTAAAACTGTCTAAATCGATATCCAGCTTTTGAAACACCAGGTATTGTTTTCTTTTGTAGATAAAATCTTCATAAAACTTGACTATGTTGTAGTTGTCCGAACCAAGAGCTTTGATTTTCTTTAAAACCTTTTTTTCCTCAGTTATGTCGATTTCGCAGAAATATGTTGCTCTTTTTATTGCAACAATCTCTCCGGTTTCTTGGTTTATACCTTCAAAAATTTTTGCTGTTCCTCCTTCACCCAGATTTGCCACGACGCAGTATTTGCTTATTTCTGTTTCCAAAACAAAAGGATTCTCCAAGAATACTTTTTCACACAATCTCCCACAATCAGTTGGCTGTGTACCACCAGCAGTCAAGAAGGTCATTGAATAATCTTGTAGATCAGAGGTTTTAGAGTAGAGTTGGGGTGTCACAGTAGCGGGTTCTGGGCATAAGTCGGACCAAAGGTATGGGTATCTTTGCGGAGAGCCGTTTTCGCTGGACCAATTTGCCTTAAAAAATGTGTAATATCTCATGGCCTCGTAGGCCTCATGAGCATAAGCACTGTTGCTGTTAAAGTCCGACAAGTGGTTCATTTTAATAAAGCTGTGCTCAAGTGCGGCTGCTGATGTAATACGCTCCCGTGGTGTAGTAACTAGCATTTGTTTTAGAAGGTCGATAAAACTTAGTAAATCCTCCCATTCAATGGGGTCTTGTGTTGGTGGTCGGATTTTCATCAGGTCATACAAAGAATTTAGCTTCAACTCGGGATCATAATCCCTGAAATCGTTTTCACAAGCAGAGGAACAGGTATATCTACAATGTGGTTCACCCAACATTTTAACAATTGCTGCCAATGTTTCTTCCATGCCGTCATACTCGAACAGGTGTTCTCCAATGTAGAGAAAGATCAAAGTGAGGGCTAGACACCACATATCCACACTTGCATCTGGCTTTATGAGCATAATTTCCTCTGGAGGCATGTAAAGCAGAGGATTACACCTAATATTTTCCATTTTATCTATCTCCTGAGTGAAACCCACATCGATTAATTTTACTTTAAGTGACGAGCGGTCTACCAGCATTATGTTGTTAGGCTTGAGATCTCTATGCGCCATTCCATTTCTATGTAGAAAATTTAAAGCTACCAGAACCTGTTGAGCAATAACTCGAATATCACTCAAATGTAGTCCACCACCTACAATATGTTCTGTAAAACTGTCTAAATCGATATCCAGCTTTTCAAACACCAGGTATTGTTTTGCTTTGTAGTTAAAATCTTCATAAAACTTGACTATGTTGTTGTTGTCCGAACCAAGCGCTTTGATTTTCCTTAGGACCTTTTTTTCCTCGGTTATGTCAGTTTCCCAGACATCTGTTGCTGTTTTTATTGCAACAATCTCTCCGGTTTCTTGGTTTATACCTTCGAAGATTTTTGCTGTTCCTCCTTCGCCCAGATTTGCCACAACGCAGTATTTGCTTGTTTCTGATTCCAAAACAAAATCATTCTCCGAGAATTTTTCACACGGTCTCCTGCAATC